>NW_025846070.1:0-1758 GCF_002878395.1 Capsicum annuum | reverse complement strand
TCGAGTGGAATGATTATATCAAAGGCCATGAGAAGAGGATGGAGAACCAAAGCTTCCCCGAAGGAATAAGAGCTTGGAAGGAGTACTTGGAGGGGTTGACGGCGGACAAGATAGTGTGGAATTATCATTGGTTCCCCTCAAAAAAGGTGATATATATGTCTACTTTCCGACCCTTTATCGTCTTAATGGGTCTCTGAGGTGTTCAGCCCTACGTGCCACTAAGAGTCATGCGACAATTCGATCGACGTTAGCATATACCGCCAGTCGAGGATATGAAAGAGTTCATGTAAGAATTCCTCCCTGACATCCCTCTAAGGAGGACTGAGATACTTAAGATCTGGGGAGGATGTGTGTTTTCGGGTTTCGATCACATGGTAGAAGACCGCGACAAGGGCGAGGTAGACTATTGGTATCTGCCATGGTTTCATGACCAGCCTCCTCCTAAAGCTATGCCAGAAAGGTCGGCCAGAGAGCCAGTGGATCGAGAAGAGGAGATCGAAGTCAGAATTAAGCAGGCTCGACGAGAGGCAGAAGAGAACTATCAGTCTAATCTGCACGTCTTAAATAATGATTTGGAAAGGGCTAGAGAAGAATTGGTTCACCATGAGGTGAAATTTGAGGCCAGAATTAGGTCGGTTCGTAAGGAGATTGAGAGAGAGAACCGTGTTGCCATGCATGCCCTACAAGAAGACCTGGATATTGTCACCGGTGCTATGGAGCAACAATTGAGTGATTTTGAGAAAGAGAAGGCCTCGCTGATAAGTACACAGTCGAAGCTTCAGGCTCAGCTAAAAGCTTCCATGGAACGGGAAAGAGAAATAGTAAGACGCTTCACGACTTTTTAGAAGGAAGTTGAAGCTAAGGAAAATCAGTGGATGACCGAACAACAGGCGCTTCACTATCAGATCGATGACCTTCATGAACGAGAAGAAGACCTAAAGCATACCGTCCGCACTACGCAACATTGGGTGCAAAACTGCCATGAAAGTATGATCGAGGCCAGGGGAGAAGTACTTCAGCTCAGTGAAAGCTTGATTAATATTTATGCTAAGTATCTTCACCAAGGCGATGAAAATTTGGGCCTTCAGGAATGTGCTCTCGCTCCATATCTGCCAAAAGCATTATCCAGGATCTACTCAAGTCTGAGGGAGGATTAAGTTGCAAGACATCTTTGGAAGGCATCTTGATGATAATTATTAAAGTCCTTGTTTCCTTAGAATTAGTTTCTTTATAGGTTTTTTAGTATTTCTCCAGTATTCTGAGTCTTTTCTAGTTTTAGATAATTTTAGTTTCCTTTCATTAAAGCTTTGTTTTAAGAACAGTTGGAAATGCATGGAAAATTTCGCGTTTGTTTCAAGTTTATTCTCCTTATTTCTGAATATATATATATATTTACCATATCCATGAACTACGTGATGATCTGATTCATGTAAAACATGATACGTAGGCAACCTTCGGCGGGTGCGATCAAATATTTTTTTTTTCTCAAGTTCCAAGTAATAATTTTAAGATGTTGGCATTAAATAATGAGGGTAAAAAATTAATTCACCAAAGCTGGGATGAAACAAGAGGGTTTTCCTAAGTCCATTTCAGGAAGGAAATTACTTAGGTGCATGACATTTGAGCTAGTTATGAATATTTAAAAAAAAAAAAAATCTCTCTAAATCCGAACATATTTGTTTCTATTTTAAAGAGAGAGAGAATAAGGTGGTTGGTTGTGGTCAAGCTGGCCTCTCACCCGTACAACACAAGGTATAA
>NW_025846069.1:0-6725 GCF_002878395.1 Capsicum annuum | reverse complement strand
AGTGATTCTGTTTCTCATCTAGTTTGTTTTTATAGTTGTGTTCCTATAGTTTTTTTCCACTTCATCTAGTATGGGGTGTGACAATAGAGTTCATCGATATGTGGATAGATTGATCCATATTTGGTTAAAGATTGTACTATTGCCACTTTGAACAAAGACATGGACATAGCAAGGATACAAGCTTTTGCACAAAAAATAGAGGATCAGAGGCAAAAGAGAAGAGCACAAGAATTGGAAAGAGGATATTGCAAGAGGGCCAGATCTGCGTAGCAGTTCACGGTATCCCAAGAAGAGTTTAGACCTCGGTTTTCTAATAGACCACCTAGGCCATTATCTTCTTATTCTGTAGTTAGTGCTCTACCATAGTTTCAAGGGTCTAAAGGTAACCAGTTTGGTCAAAGAAATGAGGGTCAGAGTTCATGAACAACGGGGTATCAAGAGCAAGGGAGTATGATTCAATTAAGGCTTCCTCGACAGCCATGTAGACAATGTGGAAATCTTTATTTAGGTGCATGTCAATTTGGAAAAACTGCATTCTTTTGGTGTGGTACTTCAGGACATATGATGAGAGAATGCCCTCCAAGGGGCATAGGTGGTATGGCACACCTACTGGATCAACTGTTGCATCATCATCATCGGTGCCTTATTCAGGTAGAGGTGTACAGCCTATGGGTCATGGTAGAGGTGCTAAAGGAGGAGCTAGCTCTAGTGGAGTTCAGAATCGTACATATACTTTAGCAGATCGACAAAATTCAGAGGCTTCTCTAGATGTGGTTACAGGTACATTGTCCATCTTTTCACATGATGTATATGCATTAGTTGATTCGGGTTCTACATTATCATATGTCACTCCATTGGTTGCTGAAAAGTTCAAAAAAATACCAGAATTGCTAGTGAAGCCACTTGAAGTATCTACGCCAAGTAGTGAATCTGTTATAGCTAAGAGAGTGTATCAAAATTGTATAATAGCTATTTGCTGTCGCGATACAATGGTTGACCAGGTTGAGTTAGAAATGGTAGATTTTGATGCTATAATGGGTATGGATTGGTTAGCTTCTTGTTATGCCACAGCAGATTACCGAACTAAGAGGGTGTGTTTCCATTTCCCAAGAGCGGCAGTCCTAGAATGGAGAGGTAATATTGGTGCGCCAAGAGGTAAATTTATTTCTTATTTTAAGGCAAAAAAGATGATTTCCAAGGGTTACATATGTCATCTGGTTAGAGTGAAGGATTAAAATGTGGAGACACCAACTCTTCAAACTATTCCAGTGGTAAATAAATTTCCTGATGTATTTTCTGAAGATCTTCTGGGTTTGCCTTTAGAACGAGAAGTGGAGTTTGGTATCGATGTGATTCCAGGTACTCAACCAATTTCAATTCCTCCATATAGAATGGCCCCGGCTGTAACGCTCCGTACATCCCAAACATAGACCAACTTAGTATAGATGAAGGTATTTAAACTCGAGATAGGTATTTGAGCTTAAAGTTAAAGGTAAGTGTTAAGTTAAGTAGAGGGATCAATATTTTGGAAAAATTAATAGAAAATAAGTGAGGTGCTTGCTTGACTTAATTAAGCTAATAGGTGACTAGTACGTGCGTCACCTACTTATACTACTAGACTAAATTGAGGCCTATATTATTGGACATATTAAAGGCCCAAATTAAGTAAAAGAAAAAAGGAAAGATGAGTAGCCCAATACCTATTCTATTTAAGGCACAAATGAGCAGCCCAATACCTATTATGTTTAAGGCCCAAATGTCCAGCCCAAAACCTATTCTATTTAAGGCCCAATATGGTGTGATCCAATTAGAAATAAACCAAGTAGGTGCATCACCTACTTGGACTTTTTGAGCAGCTTAAATATCCAAGCAGGTGCATCACCTACTTGGACTAATTTTGACCAATATGTGGCTGGAAATGAGCAAAAAAGAGGCGGTCAAGTGGAAGGATTTATAAGGTCCATTTAGTTCATTTTCTCTTCATTCTTGCAAAAAAATCAGATTATAATTAGCTCCCTCTCTCTTTTCTCTCAAGCCTAAAACAACCGCCTCTTTTCTCTCCTAGGGTTCTTGAAGAAACCCTCTTTATTTCCAGCCAAGGTAAGTGAAAATAACTATGGTTTATATTTAATCATGTCATGGAAAATTATGGAAATCAAGTTATTGTTTTGTTTGAAGTATAGGGCAGACCTTTTTTTCCAAGCTTGGCAGTCCACTTCTCTTTAATTTCCAAAATATTTCCCAATAGTATTTGGTTCAACTTGAAGGGAAACTTAGCGTCTTGATGGATTGCACTTTAAGAAAGCAAATTTTAGAAATAAAGGTAAGGTTACTGCCCCGATTTACCCCTCCTTTTGTATAGGCCTTGATAGAGGATTTTATATATGCTGTTGTTAAGAACTCACGGGACAGTGATCGGAAGCCGTGAGTTCAATATCTTATATTGTGTTGAAGGACTTTAGGACTGTTTAGGTGATGTCTATAGGTGTTTTTGTTGGAGGCAGTGGATAACCTTATGGAATGCTGAAGTGGAGTTGTATTAAAGTATAGAAGGAGGGTGTGGTGATACACCAAGTGTTTGAGGGGCTGAATAGTCTTACTGCCCGTCAAGTGTTTAGCTACTGTTTTACAAGGGTTACATTGTGATTAGTTGCTAATATTAGCTCCTTTATGTGCTTATATTGTAGATTAACACCTTAAAGGAAAGAAGTCTAATGCATTGTAATAATCAGGTTGCACAATGAGGTATGTAAGGTTATTCTAGTTTATATTCTTTGGCATGGTGTCATATACTCGTGTACCAATAAAGTGAGCTTTGTAGATGATCGTTCATGTTAAAAGATACATTGTGATGGTGAATCAACCCCACTATAGTTAATTGACCTTTTATTTACTACCCATGGTCTAAAAGTTTGTCAAAGTGTCATATGTTTCTCTTATATGAGTCAATAAGATCCAAGATTATACAAGTTAAAGAGTGTCACATGTTGGATTACAATCTGTCCTAAATTGCTTTAATTGATTGTATACTTCTTTTGGCTACACATGTTCTTTTTTCGAATATCATTCCCATCGTGTTTGGGCTTGTGACCTTATAGAGTCTTTACCTATTTAGTGTATAGTTTATGTATGTGGGATATACATTTGTTCCTAATTAGAATCTGCCCACATGCTTCAATAGTACCCATTCTCACGTACCCTTCTATTTGTTATTACCTAATAAGTATTTTATTGTACAGTCCAAAACTCTTTAGTCGAGGAGTTACGTATCTTAACTTGGTATGCATGTATTCCCCCATTTGAAACGTCTAAATTTCTACACTTGAATCTGCCCCAATTGCTATATGCTAGGTAAGATCACTAGAATCTGCCACAACCCATATATGCTATGTAATGTCACTTGCTTACTAGTTATACACCTTACTAGTTTATTTGTTATGGGTCATCATCTCCTCGCTTGTCACATACCTTGGCTTATTTTATTAGTGGATATGTTTTATGCCCAGTGAGGCTCATGGTGTCATATAAGTTCCAAAGTATTACCCTTATTTCCTATATCATTGTTCTTGTCTCAATCACATGTTTTTTTCTATTGGTTCATAGCTCTAAAGCTCAATAATATTATGACCACCAAAATAACAATCTAAAAGATTAAAGAAGTGATGTAAAGTAAATATACTTATGTGTGAGTGGTAGCTCAGGGGCGAGAGTCTAGCATGGGTCGATCTCAATTTATTGATTTATGGGTGGTATCCCAGGGGTGGAAGGAACACCTTACATGGGTCGATCCCATTATTGGGTGGTATCCCAGGGGTGAAAGGTAAGCCTAGCATGGGTCAATTCCGATTTATGTATTGAAGAGGAACGTATCCCAGGGGTATAATACCTAGCATGGGTCATCCTCTTTTACCACTGATCAGCTGGTCATATGTATCACATGGCTTCCAAATATTATAAAGCAAAGAAGAGTAAAGTAACGAAAAGCATGTAATATACAGTCTTCCACAAGTGTAAGTAAATGTGGTTCATTCATCCTTATCTATATGTTTATATATATTCATTAATTTTTTGATTTCACTTATGGTTATCTTATGCCTTACATATTCAGTACATTACTTCATACTGACGTCCCTCACAGGGACCAGCGTCCTATGTTGCAGGCACAGGTCCTTAGCGAGTAGATTTCCCCAATAGAACACAGGATACTCAGCGGCTGTTGGTGAGCTCCAAGTTGATTCAGGGCCTTACCGAGTCTTTATCATATATATTTTGATGGTTTTACAGTCATGGATTCCATTAGAGTCTTTGTAGACATTGTAAAGTAGTCATATGTATTCATGGTTCACATGTCATCTGTACCGATTTGGCTAATTGGTTGGTATTATATCTATAGCTTTTTATCTGTGATTCCATTTGTTTAGTGATTTATTTTTTCATCTAGTTTGCTTTTATAGTATGTGTTCCTATAGTTGTTGTCCACCTCATCTAGTATGGGGTGTGAAACTGACAGAATTACGGGAGTTGAAAGAGAAATTGAAAGACTTGCTAGAAAAAGGATTCATAAGGCCTAGTGTATCCCCTTGGGGTGCATCAGTGTTATTTGTGCGTAAGAAAGATGGCTCGTTAATAATGTGTATTGACTATAGGCAACTGAACAAGGTGGACTATTAAGAACAAATATCCCTTTCGAGAATTGATGACTTATTTGATCAGTTGCAAGGTGCCAAGTGGTTTTCGAAGATTAATTTAAGGTATGGGTACCACCAAATAAGGGTTAAAAAGAATGACATACCCAAGACATCTTTTCGAACATGGTACGGTCATTACGAGTTCCTAGTCATGTCCTTTGGGCTTACTAATGCACCTGCAGCTTTTATGGATTTGATGAATAGGGTGTTCAAGCCCTTCTTGGATGTGTTTGTGATAGCTTTTTATTGATGACATTCTGGTTTATTCGAGATCAAACAAGGACCATGCCAATCACTTACGATATGTGTTGCAGATTCTTCGTAATCGTAAGCTATTTGCAAAGTCTCTAAATGTGAGTTTTGGTTAAAATCTGTGTCATTCTTGGGTCATATTGTATCTGATGAAGGAATAAAGGTTGATACTCAAAAGATAGAAGCCGTGAAGAATTGACCAAGACCTATAACGCCTACGGAGGTTCATAGTTTCCTTGGGTTGGCAGGTTATTATAGAAGGTTTGTTGAAGGATTTTCCTCAATTTCTGCACCTTTAACAAAGCTAACACACAAAGCATCCAAGTTCCAACAGCATGCGAAAGATTTTCCAAGATCTGAAGAATAAGTTGACTTCTACACTCGTATTGGTGCTTCCATAAGGCATAGAGAGGTATGAAGTGTATTGTGATACTTCAAGAATTGGCTTAGGGTGTGTATTGATGCAGCATAGTAAATTCATAGCATGTGCCTCGAGTCAATTGCGGCCACATGAGAAAAATTATCCAATACATGATTTGGAGCTAGCAGCGGTTATATTTTCCTTAAAGATATGGCGTCACTACCTGTACGGGATTCATGTTGACATATACACTGACCACAAGAGTTTGCAGTATATCTTTAATCAGAAGGACCTAAATTTGAGGCAGCGAAGATGGCTTGAATTATTAAAAGACTATGACGTTGATATCTTGTATCATCTGGGAAAAGAAAATGTGGTGGCAGATGCATTAAGTCGGCAGACTATAGCACCATTTATAGAAATACAAGGGATGACTAAAGATTTATACCAACTAGCCAATTTGGGAGTTCGCCTTCTTGAAACTCCAGATGAAGGGCTTATTGTTTATAATGCTGCAGAATCTTCCCTAGTAGCTGAAGTAAAAGAGAAGCAATATGCAGATCCCATTCTATTAAAGCTTAAGGAAAATGTGCAATGTGGTATGACGAAAGCATTTGAGCTTACGCAAGGAGTGCTTCGGTGCCAAAACAGATTGTGTGTGCTGAATGTAGATGGACTAAGAAAGAGGATTATGACAAAAGCACATCATTCAAGGTATTTTATCCATCTAGGGTCAACAAAAAATGTACCATGATTTGAAAGAAATGTATTGGTGGGATGACATAAAGAAGAACATTGCAAAATTTGTAGCCGAATATCCAAATTGTCAAGGAGTTAAAGTAGAGCACCAAAAGCTCGGGGGTTATATGCAATGTATAGATCTTCCAATCTGGAAGTGGGACATGATCAACATGGATTTCATTACTGGTTTTCCTCGTACATCTTGAAGGTTTGATTTCATATGGGTGATTGTTGATAGGCTTACTAAATCAGTGCACTTTCTACCGGTTAGGACCACTTACACAGTTGAAGAATATGCCAAATTATATATTAAGGAGATAGTTCGACTACATGGAGTTCCAATCTCTATTATATCAGATTCGGGAGCTCAATTTACTGTAAATTTGTGGAAGTCTTTCCAAAGAAATTTGGGAACACAAGTGAATCTAAGTACAGCTTTTCACCCTCAAATAGATGGACAAGCAGAATGTACCATTCAAACACTCGAAGATATGTTATGAGCTTGTATATTAGACTTTATAGGTAGTTCGGATGATCATCTACCTCTCATCGAGTTCACCTACAACAGTAGATATCATTCAAGTATCAAAATGGCACCATATGAAGCTTTATACGGAAGAAAGTGTAGATCACCAATTGGATGGTTTGAAGCGGGTGACACTGCCTTGTTCGGGCCAGATCTT
>NW_025846068.1:0-1628 GCF_002878395.1 Capsicum annuum | reverse complement strand
GTCTTTGGTGTTCAACCTTAACATGTTGGCATGTTGCACACTTAGCTACAAACGCTACTATATCTTTCTTCATGCCACTCCACTAATAGATTTCTCGCAAGTATCGGTACGTCTTAGTGGCACCAGGATGAATAGAATATCATGCCCCGTACACTTCAGCCATAATCCTCTGTCTCAGTCATCAACATTCGGGACACACAATCTACCCTGCAATCTTAACACACCATCTCCCTCTTGGGAGAAAACCTTTACTTTTTGGTCCTTGACTGACTCCTTCAGTCTGACCAAACTAGCATCTAAGTATTGCTTTTCCTTCACTTCTGAAACCAAGGAGGATTCGGAACTACTCTGAACCCCTATACTACCTTCAGCAGAGTCAAACAACCTAACCCCCAATCTAGCCAAACGATGTACATCACGAGCCAACTCTTTCTTACCTTCTACCACATGTGAAATACTACCTATGGACATACTACTTAGGGTATCCACCACAATATTGGCCTTGCCCGGATGGTACAACACACTTATATCATAGTCCTTTAGCAATTCTAACCATCGTCTCTGCCTAAGATTCAATTCTCTCTGGGTAAACACATACTACAGACTCTTATGATCAGTGAAAACATTAACATGGACTCCATACAAATAGTGTCTCCAGATTTTCAAAGCAAACACAATAGCAGCCAACTCAAGGTCATGGGTAGGGTAATTTTTCTCATGGTGTTTCAACTTTCTAGAATCATAAGCTATCACCTTACCCTTCTGCATCAATGCGCAACCCAACCCAACTCTCAAAGCATCACAGTACACCACAAAACCATCAACACCATCAGGCAAAGTCAAAACAGGGGCTGAAGTGAGTCGAGTCTTTAACTCCTAAAAACTCTTCTCACAAGATTCGGACCACAAGAACTTCACTTTCTTTTGGGTCAACCGAGTCATAGGAGACGCTATAGAGGACAAACCCTCAACAAAACGACGGTAATAGCCAGTTAAACCCAAGAAACTTCAGATATCAGTCGGAGAAATTGGTCTAGGCTAATTTCTAACATCTTTGGTCTTTTGGGGATCTACTCTAATACCATCGAAAGAAATGATATGACCCAGAAAAGCAACTGAACTTAGCCAAAACTCACACTTACTGAACTTGGCAAACAACTTGTGATCTCTAAGGGTTTGCAAGATAGTTCGGAGATGATCAGAATGTTCATCCTCACTACGGGAGTACACCAGTATATCATCGATCAACACTATGACAAACATATCCAGATATGGTCTGAACACTCGATTCATGAAGTTTATGAAAGCTACTGGAGTATTAGTTGACCCAAAAGACATAACAAGAAACTCAAAATGGCCATAACAAGTTTGGAAAATGGTTTTAGGGATGTCACACTCCCTAATTTTGAGTTGATAATAGCCGGAACGAAGGTCTATCTTTGATAAATAACTTGCACCTTGCAATTGGTCAAAAAAATCATCTATTCTCGAAAAGGGGTACTTATTTTTGACAGTGACTTTGTTCTGTTGGCGGTAATTAATGCACATACGCAAAGAGCCATCTTTCTTTCTCACAAACAACACAGGAGCACCCCAAGGAGAAATACTGGTCCTTATGAAACCCTTAT
>NW_025846067.1:0-1942 GCF_002878395.1 Capsicum annuum | reverse complement strand
GATATATTTTACCTTCTTATGATTATGATGATTTTAATTCGAGCTAATTGAGTCATTTATACCAGCATGCATAATTTTATAAACTGTGATGATATTAAGATATTATTTTATATATGCATTGCACCCCTATATGCTTGGTACATTTCCATAGTACTGACCCACATATTCGTATGTGGTCTACATTTTCTCGGAATATAGGTACATGGTATAGTGTAGATCTTCAGATCCAGTCAGTTTGTGGCATCCAGTTAGTAGGTGATGAGTCCCTTTGATTCAAGGGCTTGAGTTAGTTATACAGTTTGAGAAGTGTTGTATTTTCTTTATTCAGTCGTATTGAGTTGGGTTAGTGGGGATTCATGACCCAGATACCTACAGTCAGTACTTGTAGAGGCTTCATAGACAGTCAGTAGAGGTTGATTCATAGATAGTCAGTAGAGGTTGATGTATTCCATTTCAATTTTGGTTGTAAAAGAAGAGTTGTAATTTTTCAAATTTAGTTTTGTATGTATCATATTCAAAAAGAGTTATTTTCCATAGATTTGTATAGATTTATACTTTTTGTTCAGTTGCTTATGAGTTATGCCAGTAGAAGAGTTATCTTGGGGTCACTTGTGATCCTAAGAACCGTGTGACTTCTCGGGACCCGATTTCAGGGTGTTCCAAACTTGGTATCAGAGCACAGAGTTAAAGTGTCCTAGGGTGTCTATGAAGCCGTGTCTAGTAGAGTCTTGTGGAATGGTACGGAGATGTCTTTACTTTTCTTCAAGAGGCTACAGGGCTGTTAGGAAATTTCTCTATTCTTTCAAGTCTTAAATCGTGCTATAGAAAAGTTCTCCAAGAAACTCATACAAATTCTCATCTTACTCTAGTCAGGCCATCTCTGCCTTATTTCCAAGGTATCAGAAACAGTTGAGCTTAATTTTTCGTAGATAGTTATGGAGTTATAAGAGAGCTACAAAAGTATCCTATTAGTATTTTTGAGTTCCAAAAACTGAAGTGCTTTATCAGGCCTGTAGAAATCGTGCACTAACCTCGAGTCAGATATGCTTTCAAATTTCTCCTTGAATCCATAATGATAATGTATACTTCTCTATCTATGTACTATTCTTGAGGTAACATGTTTGACAAGTTTCAATTTTCTCCCCAGATAATGCTCTTATATTTGCTGGCAGAAGTTTTATAAAGTGGCTTGAGAGGAGCCTTCTAGTGTATTATAAGTCCTTCAAATTTAAGTTATGCCCTTGTTTTTATGAGTTATTTAATTAAGACAGAGTAAGGCGTATTCTTAGATCATTGAATGTTGTGTGTCAAGTTTCTATCTCTTGTATTATGTAATCTTGTTATCATTATGTTTGTGAAAAATCAAAGTCTAGTGAAGCCGTGTGAGGCCTATTTCGATTCACTAGCATAGTTGCTTTGTTATTCATATAATTTTCTTAATCAAAACACAAAATCAAAGTCTAGTGAAGTTGTGTGAGGCCTATTTCGATTCACTAGCAACTTGTTATTTATCTTGTTGTTCTGGTGTTATTTGAAAGTGTGGGTTTCTATTTAGTGACCGAAGTAGTAATGTTTAGTTGAAAGTCTTGTGTTAGTTGAATTTGTGGGTTTAGAAGTGTAGTGGCAAGAATGGTGGTAGGACTATTTATTGAATATGTATAGCTGAATTTTTGCTTATGGTTGAATTAGTAATGAAGTAATATACCCTTGTTTGTTAGTTTAGTGAAGTTAGAGAAGGAGATTATTAGTTAAGGTGGATTGTTGTTTGCTTGAAGTATGAAAAGAGTTATTGATGGTATTTGTTGTGCTAGGAAAGTATAGGTTTTGATGGAAGTACTTAGTGGTTGAGTATTGTTAATTTAGGCTTTCCTGAGATTGCAAGAGGAAGTTTAGTTAAAATTTATAGAGCTATGAAAGTAATTTAGGTGTGAAGATGGGTAAA
>NW_025846066.1:0-1152 GCF_002878395.1 Capsicum annuum | reverse complement strand
GAAGCAAACTTATGTAGATACAACTGTTTACCAGAAAGCAAATGGGATAAATTAAAAACACCAATAGTAGTCAAGGATTTAATAATGAAGGAAGCTTAATTACATATAAAGTTAAAAATGTAAAAATACAAATATGGGATAAAATAATAACAATAGAAGAAATCTATAATTATGAACTAACATCAAAAGATATGCTTTTAGGAATGCCATTTTTAGATAAATTTTACCAACATATAATAACTAAAATAGATTGGTGGTTTACAACACCATGTAAACAAAAAGTAAGAGCAAAAAGAGTTATTAATAAAATAAGAAAAAAACTGATTGGATAGAAGGAAGTGAAAAAAATACACAAAGTTAACAAAATATAAAAAATACTGAAGGCACAAGAGAACTAGTCGTATTTTTGGTAAATAAAAAGGAAATAACTATATTTTCAGTAAATAAGATAGAAATAATTAAGAACAAATTAGAAAGATTATATAGTGAAGATCCATTAAAAGGATGGAAAAAATATAAAACTACTATAAAAATTGAATTAATAGATAAAAATAGCATAATAACTCAAAAATCATTAACATATAATTTTGACGATTTAAAAGAATTTAAAATGCATATAGATGAATTATTAGAGAAATAATATATACAAAAAAGTAATAGTAAACATAATAGTCCAGCATTTATAGTAAATAAATATAGTGAACAAAAAAGAGTTAAAAGTAGAATGGTTATAGATTATAGAAATTTAAATGCAAAAACTATGACATATAATTATCCAATACCAAATAAGATATTAAAAATAAGATAAATACAAGGATATAACTATTTTAGTAAATTTGACTGTAAATCAGGATTTTACCACTTAAAGTTAGAAGAAGAATCTAAGGAATTAACTGCATTTAGAGTACCACAAGGATTTTATGAATGGAACGTATTACCATTTAGATATAAAAATGCACCAGGTAGATATCTACACTTTATGGATAGTTATTTTAAACAATTACCTAATTGTATAGTATACATAGATGATATATTATTATATACAAAAACCAAAGATGAACATTTAAAATTATTAGAACAATTTACAGATATAATAGAAAAATCAGGAATAAGTTTAAGTGAAAAGAAAGCCGAAATTATGAAAAATCAGAT
>NW_025846065.1:0-2800 GCF_002878395.1 Capsicum annuum | reverse complement strand
TACTTGTACCCAAAAACTATAGCTGTGTGCCTACATCCATGTCATGTTTCACGATATTTGAAATCAAGCTATGATTCCATAGACTTCAGTCACTCATGCGACTCAGAAAAACCTCATGATCTTAGTCAGTTATCAGATATTAGTAACATTCCGCCAGTCAACAAAATTTAGTAAGATCAAGTCATGCACAGTCATTTATTCATGTCCAGTCCCTCCAGATGGGAGTAGAGGTTAGCACCGAGTGAACCCAAGGATGGGAACTCACCCGCCAGTTCAGGGTGTGATTCTTAGTAGCAATCCTTGTGTTCTAGAACTACGTAGCTAACGTAGGTTGAGACATCTTAACCAGTCACCTCAAGATTAATGAGGTGTCTTAACTCGCCAGTTAGGGTTCCCACCATTCTTATTGAGTACCCACCAGATAAGGGTCACTCACAGCTGTCCTTACCAGTGGCATGGTATTGACACCCCTCCAGTCGGGGCAGAGATTGGACCCCAGCTTAGCCATAACAGCATACATGGGGCATGTCGGTTAACACTATTTTCCCATAGTTTCAGTATCAGTCTTAGTAAAAGAACTAAGATAGTTCTGTAGCTTTCAGTATATACAGGACTGTCAGATACAGTCATCCATGTTATCAGTTTTAGTATCAGTCAGGATAGTTATCAGTAAACCATGTATTAGCTTACAAGCCATGCTATCAGCTATTCATGGTCCCAGTTTCTATATATATGTGTTTGCACTCCCACGTTCATATTAGTCAGTCAGTGTTGTTCATGCATGAAACCTTTTATGTTTAGCCTACCTTCTTCGTATACTCAGTACTCCAGTTGTACTGATATATTTGCGCTATAGTGCTTTCTTTTCATGTTACACCATAGGTTCCGAGGCACGAGCTCTAGCCCCGCAGTAGCAATAGCATTCCAGTCGCAGAGACATAGTTAGTCCTCATTAATTAGAGGACAATATGATCTGATTCATTCATTTATTCTTCAGTTCAGTTTTATGGAGTTAGTTGGAGACATGTTCCTTCAACTCCTTATTCAGACAGTTTAGAGGCTTTCAGATCTACTTTCAGATTTATGTTCAGATTGAGTTGTTTTAGGTATTTTCACCCATATGATTGTATTCAGTTGAACCTTATGGCCTTATAGTTCCATGTATTCTACATTATTATATCATGATTTGCAGTATATAGGTACAGATATTAGTCATGGGTTAGCTTGTGCTCCCTCAGGGTCATGAGCACCGTGTAGCATTTCGGTTCAGCAAATCGGGGTGTTACAAACTTGGTATCAGAGCCTAAGGTTCAATAGAGTCCTAGGAAGTTTAAAAGTCTCATATAGTAGAGTCTTGTACATGGATGTGTTGCGTGCCACATTTATGTGTGGGAGGCTATAAGATATTTTAGGAACAGTCCCCTTTCTTCATTATTCATGTTATGCTAGTGAGCATAATCACAAGGTAAACTCTTAGTCTAATCCATTCTTCTCTTATTCCAGACCATGGCCCCAAAGAGAAGAAACCAGCCAGCTCCTCAGCTAGAAGATCCTTTGGGCAAACATGTTTCCCATGCGGAGTTTAGAGCCGCTTTTACCACACTAGCTCAGTCCATGGTTGCATAGAATGAATGGCCACCAGTCATTCTGGCCAATCCAGTGGCCACTCCCAAAGCAGCTAGGGTTCGGGACTTCACCTAGATGAACCCTCCATCTTTCCATGGGTCTAAGTCTGATGAGGACCCTCAGGAGTTCATTGACCAAGTCTAGAAGATCATTGACATCATGGGTGTTACTTCTATTGAGAGTGCTGAGTTAGTCGCCTACCAGTTATAGGATGTTGCTCATGATTGGTAAAAACAATGGAGGTTTGAGAGGTTAGATGATACAGGCCCTATCGAGTGGGAGGAATTTTTCACGTCCTTCTTAGATAGATTCTTTCCCCAAGAGCTAAGAGAAGCCAAAGTTCTTCAGTTCATCAACCTCACGAAGGGGAATATGACGGTTAGGGAGTATTCATTCAGATTTACTCAGCTAGCTAGGTATGCTCCTCATGTGGTTGCAGACAATAGAGCTAAGATGAGCAAGTTTGTGTCAGGGGTCAACGATAGCATGGTAAATGAGTGTAGATCTGCGATGCTGATCGATGATATGACCTTAGCAAGACTCATGACCCATGCCCAAAAAGTAGAAGAGAAGAAATTTAAGACTAGGGAGAGGCAGAACAAGAGAGCAAGGTCAGGTAATTTCAACTTTGCTCACCCCAAGTCAGATGGAGGAAACCTTTCATAGTTTCGCTCCAAGTCAGTCGTTCCAGTTCCTTCCTCTGCCAGCGCTCCAGTGCCGAAGTTTAGAGACGGCAATAGAAATAAAGAGACAGTCTCTAAATCTCAGGGCAGTTTTAGCAGTGCCCGAACAAATCCCCTTTGTCAGACTTATGGTAAGAACCACAAGGGCATTTGCAGAGCCGGTAGTGATGTCTGTTTTGATTGTGGCAAGCCACGCCACAGGATTAGAGAGCGTCTGCAGTCAAGTCTTCAGGGTCAGCAAAATCATTCTACAGCTCAGTCCAGTCGCCCAAACCAGCAGGGTGCTATTTCTAGTGCTACCAGCAGGCAATGCCCAAACAGACTCTATGCTCTTCAATCCCGAAAGGATCAAGAAAATTCTCCTGATGTCGTTACTGGTACATTACAGATTCTCCATGTTCATGTTTATGCTTTGCTAGACCCAGGTGCATCTTTGTCTTTTGTTACTCCATACATAGCAGGCGATTTCAGAATCAGTCCCGAAGTCCTAG
>NW_025846064.1:0-3550 GCF_002878395.1 Capsicum annuum | reverse complement strand
GGCTAAGCTGTTGAAAGGAATGGAGGCAACCAACACGGGAGTAGCTGAGGTAAAAAATGATTTGTCCTCAATGAATCAATTGGTTGACTCGCATTCCACTTCAATAAAACAGCTGGAATAATAAATGAGTCAACTATCGATGGCAAAGGAAAGCTGGCACTTTCCCAAGTGACACTGTGCAAAATCCAAAGAAAGATGGATCATGTTTGGCTATTACAACCAGGAGTGGTAAGGTGTTGGAAAATCCATCCAAGGGCAAGCCTGTGGTTGATAGTATGGAGGAGAATGTCATTGAAGTAGATTGTGATGATTATGTAGAAGTTGAAAACTAGGATGAGAACGTTCATGATACTACACCTAGATGTTAGCAGTCTGAAAAGATTGATAATGGGAAGCACAATGAAAAGGAAGTGGTGGAGAAAACTCTTCCAAATCCACCACCATATTTTCCTCAGAGACTGAAGAAGAAGGATGATGACACCAGGTTCAGTAAATTCATGACCAGGGTATGCCAAATTCATGAAGGACCTTTTGACAAAGAAAAGGGCAGCGAGCTATGAACCGGCAGATAATTTTCATTATTGCAGTGCGATTGCCATGAGGTCTTTGGTACAGAAGAAGGCAGATCCGGGTGCTTTCACTATTCCTTGCATGGTTCGATCTTTAGATTTTACTAAGGCTTTATGTGATTTAGGGGCTAGCATTAATTTGATGCCACTATCCATTTATAGACAGTTGCGGTTGGGGGATCCTACACCAACCAACATGCGACTTGTAATGGCAGATAGGTCGGTAAAACGACCTGTTGGTATCTTATATGATGTATTAGTAAAGGTTTCTACCTTCATTTTTCCTGCAGACTTTGTTATTTTGGATTGCGAGGTGGATTTTGAGGTGCCCATAATTTGGGTCGACCTTTCCTCGCAACAGAAAGTGCGTTTATTGATTTGCGAGCAAATGAGCTTTTATTTTGGCTGAATGACGAAGTGGTACATTTTGATGTATGCAAATCAATGAAGCAGCCCAAGGATATGAATATGTTCTCTATAGTTGATGTTTATTATGAGGATGAGAAGGAATTATGTTTAGAGAAGCAGCTTACTGTTGAGCCATTGGCTGCTGTGCTTATGAACTTTGATCGTGAGGATGTTAAAGAGTACGAAGAAACTATCTGTACTTTAACAGGAATAGGGTCGTATTCTTATGCCCCCAAGAAGCTGGACCTTAACCTTAAGAATTGACCTTCACCACCGGCGAAGCCATCCATTGAAGAGCCACCAGTGTTAGAATTGAAAGAGCTACCCAGTCATCTGAGGTATGTGTTCTTGGGTAGTGGAAATACACTGCCGGTTATTATTGCTGCTGATTTAGGTAAACAATAGGTAGAGGCTCTCATCGTTGTTTTGAAGAGGTACAAGAGAGCTATTAGTTGGACTATTGTAGATACCATTGGTATTCCTCCTGGCATATGTATGCACAAGATTCAGCTAGAGAAAGATTGCGTACCTACTATTGAGCATCAGCGTCGTCTGAATCTACCTACTCAAGAGGTGGTGAAGAAAGAAATCATCAAGTGGCTAGATGTAGGGGTGGTGTACCCAATCTCAGACAGTAAATGGGTGAGTCCTGTATAATGTGTGCCCAAAAAAGAAGGCATGACAGTAGTAGTGAACGAGAAGAATGAGCTAATTCCACACAGGCCTGTCACAGGGTAGAGGTTGTGTATGGATTACCAGAAGATAAACTCATGGACGTTAAAGGACCACTTCCCAATGCCATTCATGGATCAAATGCTTGATCGATTGGCAGTAAAGGGATGGTTCTATTTCTTGGATAGTTATTCTGGATATAACCAGATTTGCATTTCTCCTGAAGATCAGGAGAAGACTACTTTTACATGCCCATATGGTACTTTTGCATTCAAACGAATGCCATTTGGGCTATGTAATGCACCTGCCACTTTTCAACAGTGTATGATGTCCATTTTCTCTGATATGGTTGAAGACACCTTGGAGGAGTTTATGGATGACTTTTCGGTTGTAGGTGAGTCGTTTGAGTCATGCTTGGCAAATTTGAGTATGGCTTTGCAACGATGTGTGGAATTCAATCTGGTGCTAAATTGGGAGAAGTGCCATTTTATGGTTAAGGAAGGCATTGTTCTCGGGCATAAAATCTCTGAAAAGGGAATTGAAGTTGATCGAGCCAAGATTGAAGTTATCGAGAGACTACCACCTCCAATTTTTGTGAAGGGGGTTCATTGTTTTCTCGGTCATGCTGGTTTTTATCGGAGGTTTATTAAAGACTTCTCCAAGATTGCAAACCCATTATGCAAACTTTTAGAGAAGGAAGCAAAGTTTTACTTTGGTGAATATTGCTTGAAGGCATTTGAATGCCTCAAAGGGAAGCTAGTTGAAGCCCCTATTGTTGTAGCACCCGATTGGTCTCTAACATTTGAAATTATGTGTGATGCAAGCGGTGTAGCCTTGGGTGTTTTACTTGGTCATAAAAGATAAAAGCTATTTCATCCAATCTACTACGCGAGCAAGGCCTTGAATGGAGCACAGAAGAACTATACCGTTACTGAACAAGAGCTTCTTGCGATTGTTTATGCTTTCGAGAAGTTCCATGCTTACTTTTTGGGAACCAAGGTAGTGGTTCATACATATCATGCGGCTCTAAGATATCTAATGGCAAAGAAGGATTCCAAGCCAAGGTTAATTAGGTGGGTGCTACTGTTTCAAGAATACGATTTCGAGGTAAAGGATAGAAAAGGTTGTGAAAACCAAGTAGCTGATCATCTATCTAGACTTGAGAGTGAGCACATAGTGCAAACCGAGCTTGATATTGATGATGCATTCCCCAACGAAGAGATTCTAGCAACTGTGGTGGAAAACTTACCGTGGTATGCAGATTTTGCTAACTACGTGGTAAGCGAAGTGATTCCTGAGAATCTCTCCTTTCATCAAAAGAAAAAGTTCATGCATGATGTGAAACACTACTTCTGGGATGAACCTTATCTTTTTCGATGATGTGTTGATGGTATTATTAGGCGGTGCATCCCAGATGTAGAGGTGTCTAGCATACTGGAAGCAAGCCATGCTTCCCAAGTTGGAGGTCACCATGCAGGTGAACGAACGGCCAAGAAAGTACTGCAAAGTGGCTACTATTGGCCTTCATTATTCAAGGATGCCTACGATTTTATAAGAAGATGTGATCAGTGCCAGCGGCAAGGTTCTATCTCAAAGCACCATGAGATGCCCATGTCCAAAATGCTTGAAGTAGAGTTATTCGATGTCTAGGGTATTGACTTCATGGGCCCATTTGTGAGCTCATTTGGGATGAAATATATCTTAGTTGCTGTGGATTACGTATCCAAATGGGTCAAAGCAGTCGCTCTAGCTGATAATGAAGGTAAGAGTGTTGTGGTATTCTTAAAGAGAAATATCTTCTCTCATTTTGGGGTACCCCGTACCATCATAAGCGATGGAGGATCACATTTCTGCAACAAGCTATTTAGAGTCGTATTGGTAAAGTATGGGGTTAAGCAACA
>NW_025846063.1:0-2200 GCF_002878395.1 Capsicum annuum | reverse complement strand
GACCCTATATTACTAACACCAGTTTATGGTATAGAGGGACATCACACTTAGAAACGCACAAGGGTAGGTTCATTTATTGTTTTACATTACTGCATGTTTATTATAAATTTCACTAACTCCTAACCACCTTAAATTCATCCCACACAACAAACATATGAGCTAGATCAAACGAAACCAATCGGTTAGAGGTCCTTAACAGTCTCATTATCTGCATCATTTAGACAAGTTATCAATCGAATTCCTTAGGTATCAACAACCTTTACTAATTCCTTACTCTTTCATTTAAAACTTATTATTTTGCCAAACATTAAGAATCCAATCATATAAGAAACTCAAAGATAATATCAATTAGCAATCCTCATAAGAAACCAATTACAGTTTCAAATAAGATCATCGTACAAGAATTTAAATAAAGTCTCAATGATTGGAGCATATAAAAATCCCCACATAAACACAAATAACTAAACCACACAAGGATCCATCAGCAATATCATCAACAAGAGCCTCTCGTTAAGGATAACACATATCACCCCTGTCTTTTGTTCATGTCTTTTTCATTAACTTTCTCTGGCCCTGTCCCAAAAGTTTATTATCAGCAATCCACAAGGGTCCATGAGTCCCTAGACCCTGATAATCATTACGACCCAGGCAGTCCTACAGCCTCAGATATGGAACACCCCCTTCCATATCCCGCCAGAAAATTAGGACTGACCCCAGCCTACTCGTCATTAAATCTGATGATGAGTATACTCCTGACCTTAAAGCTCTCGAAGCCCGATGGTACCTTCCCAAAGATGCTCTAAAAAGGAAATGGTACACCAGTACCTATTCTAAGGAACAACAAAAGGAGTTTGGTCGGCTATGGATAGCTGATATGAAAAGACTTCGATGTGACATCGAATTCTTCCGATAGTTCGAATTCACCGGCCGAATGGAAGATCAAAATGAATCCCTCAATGTTATCATTAATAAATGGTACACCCAGAGTAACAAGATAGTTGAATCCGTTACTCCTCCTCTCGAAGGGATAAAAATCCCTCATTCCAATGAAGTCCTCAATGCTTCTCCCTTCAAGAAGAAGCATGATAGACCTCTTTCTACCCCTATCAATAGAGACCTTGATAGGATAGTTGAACAAAACAACTATACCAATCAGGTCCTTCACACTATCTCCCGACAAATAGGAGATGCTAAACATTCTGTACTTCCTTTTAGTCCCCCCGCTCCTGAGAAAGGGACTTCAATTCCCAATCCTATAACCAACCCCATCTTCAAGATTCCTGAATTCCAAAAGGAAAAATTCCCTAATCTCAGCGATGATTTCAAGGTTTCAGGAAAAATCTTGGAACAAATCAATGACAAACTTTCTAAGTTTAAAATCTCTGAGAAAGCTGAGTCCAGCAAATAAAAAGCTGAGTCCAGCAACCCAAAAAACTCTCTTTCCAAACTTACCAGTGATCGTTTTTCTACTAGGAAAAATTACTACAAGAAACCTTCTCCCCCAGACGTTCAGTTTGAAGAAAATCCCTACCTTTCGACCTCCAACCATGATGGTCGAGGAATAACAGAATGGAATATTGACGGTTTGGCTGAACATCAAATCTACAACAAACTCCATGAAATGAGTGTTGCTATTACTGCTTACAAAATAAGAGGAGCCACGGATAAAGAGGTTGCTACTATGATTGTATCAGGTTTCACTGGTATGATAAGACATTGGTGGGATAACTACTTCATCGATGATGTCAAAAGCTTAATCTATGGCGCCACAGCCGTAGAAACTGTTGTTAAGACTGAAAATGGACAAGAAATTCTTGAGCAAGTAGCAAAAGAAGACGCTTGTGCCACTCTCCAATACCATATAGCTAGACACTTCATAGGAGAACCAAAATTATTTCAAGATAGGAGCCTAGAGATCCTCAATAATCTCACCTGCAAAGACTTAGCAGACTTTCAATGGTACAAAGATACCTTCCTGGTAAAGGTCATGATCAGACCTGACTGTAACAACGACTTCTGGAAGGAGCGATTCATTAGTGGTCTCCCTCCTCTCTTCGCCGAAAAAGTCAGAACCAAAATTAAAGATAGATTCAAAGGAAAGATTCCTTATGATATCCTAACCTATGGTGACTTAATCAGCTTTATCACTACTGTAGGGATAGATCTCTGCACTGACCTCAAGCTTAAGAAACAGCTTAAG
>NW_025846062.1:0-1265 GCF_002878395.1 Capsicum annuum | reverse complement strand
TTTTTAAATTTTGCGATTATAAAGTACGAGTGGAAGTTTCAAAAGTCCCAACCTTCGGATACTTCTAAAATTTGGTATTGTCATTCCATCTCTTACGTTTAATTTTTATTTAGTGTATTAATTATGGAATATTTAATTTTATTATATTTGTGTATTTTGAATTTTTTTAATTTAATTTATATTATGGATAAATTAAGAAACCTCGCTTCTAAAGGTGTTAAAAATTTTTGTCCTGGAAGCGGTAGTGGTAGTAAAAAGCGAATTATTAACGGTAGAGGTACTTCAAGTAGTAGTTATACCTGTGTGCCTTCGCCTCCGGTACCACTTGATACACTTTTTGAGGAAGAAATAGGTGTAGGTGCTCACGATATGGATTATGTAGAAGCTCAGAAAAATTATGATATAGAAAAAGAAAATGAAGTAGATGCGGTTAATTTAGACGAAGATGATGAAAATATTAGTGAGACAGCCGCAGTAGAAAATGCTAACGTTAGATCTAAATCGGTTAATCTTCCTCCCCGTCCTCCCCGTGCCCCAAGAGCTCGTAAAATAACTAGTATTGAATATTAATTTTTTGAACGTATATCAGATACTGAGGTGCAATGCAATATTTGTCAACAAATATTTAAGCATAAAAGCAGAGGAATCAAGGAGGTACGGGTACGTTAATGAGACATATAGGCGATGCTCACGAAAGAGAGTTAAATATTGCATGAGGTGGTGGGTATATTGGTGGGCCAACGCAAACTAGAATGGACCCAGCAACCGGCCAGGTAATGAAAAAGTATAATAAATTGAGGGACCGGGAAGAAATAGCTAAAATGGTAGCTATGGGTTGTTTGCCTTTTAGTTTTGCTTCTTCTGATGCATTTATTCATTATATTCAAGTAATTTATAATCCTATGTTTAATGGTATTCCTAGAAGTACTTGTCGGTCTGATATTTTTAGACATCATTCACAATATCGTTTTTATTTATCAATATTGTTAAAAAATATTCAATGAAGATTGTCCCTAACTTCTGATCTTGGTCGTGCTGTAAATAAAAATGATTATTTAACTGTTACTTGTCACTGGATGGATAGTAATTTTGTGATGCAAAAACATATTCTTGATTTTTTATATGATGAAGATCGTAAACATACTGAAGATTTTATTGCTGATTCTATTGTTAAAGTTGCCAAATTTTATGCTATTGAAAATAAAATCTTATGTATTGCTTTTAATAATGCTTCTAACAACAAGACTACTATAACAAAGTTAAAA
>NW_025846061.1:0-1922 GCF_002878395.1 Capsicum annuum | reverse complement strand
ATGAGATATACTACAATATATATACATTACAATATATATTTGTATAGTTCTATACTAATTTATAAAATATATAAACATATATACATTAAATATACAGGTCTATAGAAGTTCTATTCACATACATACACTCTATTCTATGTATATGTAATACTTTAAATGAGATATAATACAATATATATACATTGCAATGTATATTTTTATAGTTATATACTAATTTATAAAACATATACACATTTATACATTAAATATACACTTCTATAGAAGATATATACACGTGTATACGCACCATTCAATGTATATATACTACTACTTATAAAATATACTACATTATATATACATTACAATATATATAGATATACTTATATACTAATTTATAAAACATATACACATGTATATGTTAAATATACACTTCTATAGAAGTTATATGCACAAATATACAAAGCATATGCTACTTAATATAATAAATTAATAATATTTGGTAGTAAATTAATAATATATTAGAAGTAAGATTTTAATTTCAAGTAGAAAACGAGAAATTGAATTTTAAATTTTAAATTGTTAAATGAAAAAAAATAAAAAACAAGGACTAAGGAGTGAATGAATTTGGGGAATTTTATTGATTGCAAAATGATCCAAAATTTATAATTTACATGAATGAAAAATTTATAAATTATGCATTATTTTTTCCAACTCATTCATGTTAATATTAATGGGAACTTGAATAGGATAGTCAAAGTCAACGGGGGCAAAACCATGCGTTGGACTTGATTCTGCTGAGTTCTCCCGTGAAGCCATAATTTCTTCAAATTTCAGCTCGTCGCTCGACTCAGGTTGCATT
This sequence comes from Capsicum annuum, assembly GCF_002878395.1. Taxonomy (NCBI): domain Eukaryota; kingdom Viridiplantae; phylum Streptophyta; class Magnoliopsida; order Solanales; family Solanaceae; genus Capsicum; species Capsicum annuum. The sequence goes on along the minus strand of NW_025846061.1, from coordinate 1,084 downwards.
CCTTGCTTTCTTCTTTCTGCTTTAATCCAATCTCTGAGGCAAACTAGAACATTCATTGCATTGCTTCCCAATGAGTGTTGGTTGTCTCTAAGCTGCTGTCGTCCCTGACTAAAGGCGCTCTCTGATGCAACGGTTGACATTGGAACATTCAAGATATCTCTAGCTAATCTTGAAAGCACAGGATATTGTGTTTCATTACTCCTCCACCAATCCAACGTGTTGATCCATCGTCTGCGATCCTCTGGTGCCATCCAAAGATAATATTTCAGCTCTTCCCGATAAGTTGATGTGTAAGTTCTCTCATTAACACTATTCGAATAATTTAAATCATAAAATAAATCAGAAAAACCACTATGTGCCGGCCTTTTAGAAGATGATGGCTCCTCGGGAGGATGAGGAGCGACAGCTAAAGTGATATTTGTAGGTACGGCTAAATCAAATAAATCAGCATAGTGATTATATAATTTTTCTATGTAATCCTTTGCATCAGCCGTAGCCGTCCACAAATCAAGTTGTAATTGTTCAGAATCATGGTCAGTATTTATTTCTAAGTTAGTATAAATAAGAGTACTAAAATAAGAGTACTAAAGTGACACACATATTATTATATTTCATGCACGGATTTAGCATAGCACCAACCAAGTAAATAGGGGGAATCGGGAAAAAATATTTTTTAAATTTCGTAAATATGGCAACAACAGCTTCTTTATAACCTTCTTTATTTTTATATTCTTTGAGCAAACTAGAAATATCGGCTATATATGCCAAAATATTACAAACAGCAGGATAATAGGCACCAGAAAATTCAACCGTAGCTACATAAAATTTTTCTAAAAACTTAACAAGATCATTAATTACAACCCAGTCAGAATTATGTAGCATGCAATCAGCAGAATCAGCAAATGAATCGGAATGTTGGTTAAAAGCTAGTGTAATAGGAATTCTATATTTATAACAAGTTTTTAAAAATTCATACGTAGAATTCCATCTAGTATCAATTTCCTCAGGCATCAAAATCGGTGTAAGTCCATTTTCTTGACATTTAACTTTAAATTCTCTAATTCTTGATCTACGATTATTCAAG
>NW_025846060.1:0-2864 GCF_002878395.1 Capsicum annuum | reverse complement strand
TCGGATACTTCCAAAATTTGGTATTGTCGTTCCATCTCTTACGTTTAATTTTTATTTATTGTATTAATTGTTGAATATTTAATTTTATTATATTTGTGTATTTTATTTTTTTAATTTAATTTATATTATGGATAAATTAAGAAACCTCGCTACTAAAGATGTTAAAAAAATTTATCCCGAAAGAGGTAGTGGTAGTAAAAAGTAAATTACTAGCAGTAGAGGTACTTCAAGTAGTAGATATACCCGTATGCCTTCGCCTCCGGTACCGCTTGGTACACCTAGGGAAGAAATAGGTGTAGGTGCTCACGATATGGATTATGTAGAAGCTTTAAAAAATTACGGTATAGAAGAAGAAAATGAAGTATATGCGGTTAATTTTGACGAAGATGATGAAAATATTGGTGAGACACCCGCAGTAGAAAATGCTAACATTAGATCTAAATCAGTTAATCTCCCTTCCCTTCCTCCCCGTGCCCCAAGAGCTCGTAAAACAACTAGTATTGCATGGCAATTTTTTGAACGTATATCAGATACAGAGGTGCAATGCAATATTTGTCAACAAATATATAAGCATTAAAGCGGAGGCAAGTAAGGGGGTACGGGTATGTTAATGAGACATATATGTGATGCTCATGAAAGAGAGTTAAATATTGCACGAGGTGGTGGGGATGTTGGTGGGCCAACACAAACTAGAATGGATCCAACAACCGGTCAGGTAACGAAGAAGTATAATAAATTGAGGGACCGAAAAGAAATAGCTAAAATGGTAGCTGTGGGTTGTTTGTCTTTTAGTTTTCCTTCTTCTGATGCCTTTATTCATTATATTCAAGCAATTTATAATCCTATGTTTAATGGTATTCCTAAAAGTACTTGTCGGTCTGATATTTTTAGACTTCATTCACAATATTATTTTTATTTATCAACATTATTAAAAAATATTCAATGTAGATTATCCCTAACTTCTGATTTTGGTCGTGCTATAGATAAAAATAATTATTTAACCGTTACTTGTCACTGGATGGATAGTAATTTTGTGATGCAAAAACGTATTCTTGCTTTTTTATATGATGAAGATAGTAAACATACTGGAGATTTTATTGTTGATTCTATTGTTAAAGTTGCCGAAGTTTATGATATCGAAAATAAAATCTTATGTATTGCTTTTGACAATGCTTCTAACAATAAGATTGCTATAAAAAGGTTAAAATCTAAGCTATCTCCTCCATTGCCTGAAATTTTTCATATTAAGTGTGCATGTCATATATATAATTTAATTGTAAAAAATGGTCTTGAGTTTTTTGAGTTTTATATTAAAAAAATCCGTCTTGCTGTTGGTTTTATTCAAGAAAATAATCGTAGATCGAGAATTAAAGAATTTAAAGTTAAATGTCAAGAAAATGGACTTGCACCGATATTGATGCCTGAGGAAATTGATATTAGATGGAATTCTACGTATGATTTTTTAAAAACTTGTTATAAATATAAAGTTCCTATTACATTAGCTTTTAAACAATATTATGGTTCATTTGCTGATTCTGCTGATTGCATGCTACATGATTCTGATTGGGTTGAAATTAATGATCTTGTTAAGTTTTTAGAAAAATTTTATGTAGCTACGGTTGAATTTTTCGGTGCTTATTATCCTACTGTTTGTAATATTTTGGCATATATAACCGATATTTCTGGTTTGCTTAAAGAATATAAAAATAAAGAAAGTTATAAAGAAGTTGTTGGTGCCATGTTTACTAAATTTAAAAAATATTTTTTCCCGATTCCCCCTATTTACTTGGTTGGTGCTATGCTAAATCCGTGCATGAAATATAAGACTATGTGCCACTTTAGTACTATTATTTATGCAAACTTAGAAATAAATACTAACAATGATTCTGAACAAGTACAACCTAATTTGTGGACAACTATGGGTGATGCGAATGAATACATAGAAAAATTATATAATCACTATGCTGATTTAGTTGATTTAGCCGTACCTACAAATATCATTCCAACTGTCGTTTTTATCCTCTCGAGGAGCCATCATCTTCTGAAAGATCGGCACGTAGTAGTTTTCCTGATTCATTTTATGATTTACCTTATTGGAATAGTGTTGATGAGAGAGCTTACACATCAACTTATAGGGAAGAGCTGAAATATTATCTTCGGTCGCTGCCAGAGGATCCCAGATGACGGATCAACACGTTGGATTGGTGGAGGAGTAATGAAACACAATATCCTATGCTTTTAAGATTAGCTAAAGATATCTTGAATGTTCCAATGTCAACCGTTGCATCAGAGAGCGCCTTCAGTCAGGGACGACAGCAGCTTGAAGACAACTTACACTCATTGGGAAGCAATGCAATGAATGTTCTAGTTTTCCTTAGAGATTGGATTAGAGCGGAAAGAAAAAACGAAGGAATGGAACCGGAGCTGAACAACGAGCAGAGATTTGAAGAAATTATGTCTTAACGGGAGAACTCAGCAGAATCAAGTCCAATGCATGGTTTTGACCCCGTTGACTTTGACTATCCTATGTAAGTTCCCGTTAATATTAACATGAATGAGTTGGAAAAAATGATGCATACTTTGTAGATTTTTCATTCATGTAAATTATAAATTTTGAATCATTTCACAATCAATAAAATTCAACATTAATTCACTCCTTAGTCCTTACTTTGTAATTTTTTTCATTTAATGATTTAAATTAAATTTCTAGTTTAAATTAAAAACTTACTTTTAATATATTATTAATTTACTATCAAGTATTATTAATTTATTATATTAAGTAGCATATGTTTTGTATATTTTTGTATATATCTTCTATAGATGTGTATATTTAATGTATACATGTGTATGTGTTTTATAAATTA
>NW_025846059.1:0-1633 GCF_002878395.1 Capsicum annuum | reverse complement strand
TATCTCCGCCGTTGCCTGAAATTTTTCATATTAAATGTGCATGTCATATATATAATTTAATTGTAAAAAATGGTCTTGAGTTTTTTGAGCTTTATATTGAAAAAATTCGTCTTGCTGTTGGTTTTATTCAAGAAAATAATCGTAGATCTAGAATTAGAGAATTTAAAGTTAAATGTCAAGAAAATGGACTTACACCGATATTGATGCCTAAGGAAATTGATATTAGATGGAATTCTACGTATGATTTTTTTAAAACTTGTAATAAATATAGAGTTCCTATTACACTAGCCTTTAACCAACATTGCGGTTCATTTGCTGATTTCATACTACATGATTCTGATTGAGTTGTAATTAATGATCTTGTTAAGTTTTTAGAACAAATTTATGTAGCTACGGTTGAATTTTCTGGTGCTTATTATCCTACTGTTTGTAATATTTTGGCATATATAGCTGATATTTCTAATTTGCTCAAAGAATATAAAAATAAAGAAGGTTATAAAGAAGCTGTTGATGCCATGTATACTAAATTTAAAAAATAATTTTTTTTCGATTCCTCCTATTTACTTGGTTGGTGCTATGCTAAATCCATGCATGAAATATAATACTATGTGCCACTTTAGTACTATTATTTATGCTAACTTAGAAATAAATACTAATAATGATTCTGAACAAGTACAACCTGATTTGTGGACGTCTATGAGTGCTGCAAATGAATACATAGAAAATTTATATAATCACTATGTCGATTTATTTGAATTAACCGTACCTTCAAATATCACTCCAACTGTCGCTCCTTATCCTCCCGAGGAGCCATCATCTTCTAAAAGGCCGGCACATAGTTGTTTTCCTGATTCCTTTTATGATTTACCTTGTTGGAACAGTATTGATGAGAGAGCTTACACATCAACTTATCGGGAAGAGGTGAAATATTATCTTTGGTCGCCTCCAGAGGATCGTAGACGACGGATCAACATGTTGGATTGGTGGAGGAGTAATGAAACACAATATCTTGTGCTTTCAAGATTAGCTAGAGATATCTTGAATGTTCCAATGTCAACCGTTGCATCAGAGAGCGCCTTTAGTCAGGGACGACAGCAGTTTGGAGACAACCGACACTCATTGGGAAGCAATGCAATGAATGTTCTAGTTTGCCTCAGAGATTGGATCAGAGCGGAAAGAAGAAACCAAGGAATGGAACCGGAGCCGAATGACGAGCTGAAACTTGAAGAAATTATGTCTTCACGGGATAACTCAGCAGAATCAAGTTCAATGAATGGTTTTTCCCTCGTTGACTTCGACTATCCTATGCAAGTTCTCATTAATATTAACATGAATAAGTTGGAAAAAATGATGCATAATTTATAGATTTTTCATTCATGTAAATTATAAATTTTGGATCATTTCGCAATCAATAAAATTCCCAAATTCATTCACTCCTTAGTCCTTACTTTGTAATTTTTTTCATTTAATGATTTAAATTGAATTTCTAGATTAAATTAAAAAATTACTTCTAATATATTATTAATTTACTACCAAATATTATTAATTTATTATATTAAGTAGCATATGTTTTGTATATTTGTGTAATATTTTCTATAGATGTGTATATTTAACGTATACATGTGTATATGTT
>NW_025846058.1:0-2087 GCF_002878395.1 Capsicum annuum | reverse complement strand
ATCAGGAGGTATCCCTGGGAGATCATCCAAAAAGACATCAGAAAACTCATTGACGATGTTAACAGACTGGAGAGTTGGAGTCTCAGACTTAGTGTCTTTGACTCTAACCAAATGGTAAATACACCCCTTGGAAATAAGCTTTCTAGCTTTGAGGTGAGAGATAAAATGACTTTTGGGTGACACGGAATTCCCAGACCACTCAAACACGGATGCACACGAAAACTGAAACTTAACCACTTGGGTCCGACAATCAATAGAGGCATAAGAAGAATATAGCCAGTCCATACCCAGAATTACATTAAAATCTACCATGTCTAACTCAATCAGATCAGCCAACAAGACTCTATGAAGAATGGTAACAGGACATTTTTTATACACTTTCTGGACAATAATTGAATCACCCAATGGGGTAGAAACTAGGATAGGCTCAGGAATAATCTCAGGACTCATTTCAAAATTCACAGTAATCAAAGGTGTAATATATGAGAAACTAGATCCAGGATCCAACAAAGCATACACATCAAACTAAAATATACGAAGCATACCAGTAACAACATCGAGAGAGTCCTCCTATTCCTGGTAGGACTGTAAAGCATAGAATCTATTCTGGTGCTTTCTGCCAACATTGCTAGAAGAGGCGCCCTGAGCTAGGGCTGGGCGAGTCGCTGGAACTAGAGCACTAACAGTTTGAGTCTAAGTCTGAGGGCGATATTCACGACGCCCTTGTCCATCCTGTGGACAATCTCTAACTCTGTGACCCATGTCACCACACTAGAAACAACCCCTTTTCTCACCCCAACACTCACCCGAATGAGCCTACCACACTTAGGACATAGGGGATGTTTTGGCTTATTGACAGCACTGTACTAGGACCTGGATGCATATGACCTGGTACCTTTCTCCTGCCTACCTCTAGGCATGGGAGCACTAGCAGATAATGGTGCCGACATAGACGAACTATCCTGATACTGAGGGCGACTCCCTCCCTGCGATCTAGTCTGACCCTGTCCATGCTGCTCGGACCTAGCTCTCTTATTCCTTCTTATTCTATCTCTCTCCTTAATCTTGTCTGCCTCAATCTATTAGGCATAAGTCATTATCCTAGAAAGATTCATCTCACTATTCAGCATAGCAGACCTACACTCCTTAACCACATAACTAGACACTCCAGTCACAAACTTACTCATACTAGCCGATTATCAGCCACTAAGTCAGGAGCATACTTGGCCAACTGATTAAACTTTAGACAGTACTCCCTAACAGTCATAGAGCCCTATCGCAGGTTCATAAACTCTTCCACCTTCGCCTCCCTCATCTCCAAAGGGAAAAAATTATCCAGTAATGCATCCTAGAACTCTTGCCAAGTTGTAGGGATAGCTCTCTCACCTTTACCTTTCCTCTAACCAACAACCCAGTCATAAGCAAGGTCTTTTAACTTATACGTAGCCAACTCCACACTATGTTCCTCAGATACATGCATTACCTGAGTAATCTTCCGCACCTCCTCTAAAAACAACAGTGGATCCTCATCAGACTTGGACCCATAGAATTTCGACGGATTCATCCGCATGAAGTCACAGATCCTGGCAGTAGCTGAATCACCTCCCTGCTACTGTGGAGCCAGGGCTGGGTCTGCCTAAACATTTGCAGTAACAGCTTGGGCCAGCGCCTGAAAGGCTGCCCGAAATTCAGCATGAGATATATTTTTATTCAATGGGTCAGCGGGTTCAGGTTGCTGACCATCATTATTTCTTCTCGCTCGATGTGGAGGCATATTTCTAAAAGAGGAGAGCATGAATCAATAGAAGAGGGAGACACTTTAAGCATGATAGACTTCTAAAAGAAAGAATCACACTTTTTCCTAAAACGTCTTATAGCCTCTTGCTCATAGATGTCAGCGATGATCAAGACTCTACTTAACGCAGCTTGTCAGACTCCCTAGGACACCTAAAAACCTTAGGCTCTGATACCAAGTTTGTAACGCCCCAGAAAATGGGTCCCGAAGAGTCACACGGTGCTTGAGGCTACGAGTAGCCCCAAGCTAACCCTTTGAGCCATTTTCATTCAGTTCAACACAAATCAATGGG
>NW_025846057.1:0-3014 GCF_002878395.1 Capsicum annuum | reverse complement strand
CCTGTCTTTTACCGTTTATGGTTCTCACGGTTTTGTTCTTTTCAGTCATGAACACGTCTCGGTTTTATGAGAGCTTAGAGAATAGGCCGTTACTAATATTCTCCTTGAAGCGACTTCCACTTCGCCCTCACATAGGTAATTTCTAAACATTCAATCCTATAGATTAAATTATTTGGTCAAATCTGCCAAATTTAAATAATCAATAAAAGACTTTTCACTTTAAGTCTTATCCTTGTTTACTAAACATTGTCTATATCATGAGAATGAGTTGGATAATTGACAATGTTGAACCTGTCAGACACAACTTTGTTTGATCTCCTTGAACCTAGCTCTTGGGATCTCTGGTCTGCTAGGTAGATTTACCACCATGCTGACTTGTCCTAGGCCTTAAACCCATTTCCTTAGATGTCCTTTCCACTCCTTCTCTAGATAGGCCTTTTGTAAGTGGATCCGACACATTGTCCTTTGACTTTACACAGTCAATAGTGATAATTTCACTAAAGAGAAGTTCTCTAATGGTATTATGTCTCTATCTTATGTGACGAGATTTATTGTTGTACATCATGCTCCCTGCCCTACCTATTGTCGCTTGGCTATCACAGTGTATACATACTGGTGCCACTGGTTTGGGTCAATAAGGAATATCTTCCAAGAATTCCAGAGCCATTCTGCTTCTTCACCGGCTTGAATGTATTTTAGATACCCCAAAACTCTTTTCATTGCCATCCAATGAGTTTTGTTGGGATTACTTGTATATCGACTCAACTTACTAATAGTGCATACTATGTCTGGTCGTGTACAATTCATTATATACATTAAACATCCCAATACTCTTGCGTACTCCAATTGTGAGTCACTTTCACCTTCATTCTTTTGAAGTGCAAAGCTCACATCCAATGGATTCTTGGCAATGCCAAATTTCATATACTTGAATTTGTCAAGTACATTTTCGATATAATGAGACTGTGACAATGCCAATCCTTGTGGAGTTCTATGAATTCTTATACCTAAGATCACATCTGCAACTCCATGGTCTTTCATATCAAACTTGCTCTCGAGCATTCATTTCGTTGCATTTATGTCAGAAATGTCTCTACTGATGATCAACATATCATCCACATATAAACAAACAATGACTTGGTGATTCAGAGTGTATTTAATGTAAACACATTTATCACATTTATTTATCTTGAACCTGTTTGCCAACATGGTTTGGTCAAACTTCGCATGTCATTATTTAGGTGCTTGCTTTAGTCCATGTAACGAATTAATAAGTTTACACACGTTATTCTTCTTTCCTTGGACCACAAAACCCTCAAGTTGTTCCATGTAAATTTCTTCCTCCAATTCTCCATTTAGGAATGCGGTTTTCACATCCATTTGATGGATTTCAAGACCATATACTGCAGTCAAGGCGATTAATATTTGAATCGATGTTATCCTTGTTACTGGCGAGTATGTATCAAAGTAATCAAGGCCTTCTTTTTGCTTGAAGCCTTTTACTACAAGTCTAGCCTTGTATTTGTCAATAGTACCATCCACTTTTATTTTCCTTTTGAAGATCCATTTAGAACCTAAAGGTTTATTTTCTGGAGGAAGATCAACCAATTTCCACGTATGGTTGCTTAAGATTGAATCAATCTCACTATTGACAGCCTCTTTCCAACAGAATGAGTCCGAAGACGACATCACTTCTTTAAATGTTTGAGACTCATTTTTTAAGAGAAATGTTACAAAATCTAATCCAAACGTAGTAAAAGTTTTTATGTGTACTATGTATTGGATTCTCTTCATTATGTACATTCTCACTTGGTTCATCTTGAGGTCATTTAGATCCTCCACTAGACTGTTCATGTCTAGTTTAATACGGGTAAATATTTTTAAAGAATTCAGCATTATCTGATTCAATTATCATATTTTCATTTATATCTGAATGTTCGGATTTATGAACCAAAAACCGACATACTTTACTACTTTTGGCATATCCTATGAACACACAGTCCACAGTCTTAGGTCCTATCTTAACCCTTTTAGGCATAAAAACTTGGACCTTTGCTAGCACCCCCACACTTTGAATTATTTCAAATTAAGTTTCTTTTCTTTCTATTTCTTATAAGGAATTGATTGTGTCTTACTATGGGGAACTCTATTGAGTATACGGTTAGTTTTAAGGATAGCCTCCCCCTATAAATTTTGTGGTAAATCGAAACTTATAAGTGATGCATTCATCATTTACTTCAACATTTGTTTTTTCCTTTCTGCAATTCCGTTAGATTGAAGTAAATATGGGGCCATATTTTGATGGATGATTCCATTCTCTACACATATTTCGGCGAAAGGAGATTTATATTCACCGCTCCTATCATTTCTTATCATTTTTATCTTTTTCTCTAACTGATTTTCTACTTCAGTTTGTATTGCGTAAGCGCATCTATTGCTTCATCCTTACTATTTAGCAAGTAGATGTAACAGTATCTAGTGCAATCTTCAATAAAAGTTATGAAATACTTTTTCCCACCACGTGATGGTGTTGACTTTATATCACAAATGTCAGTGTGTATTAAGTCTAAGGGATTGAAATTCCTTTCAACGGACTTATAAGGATGCTTTGCATACTTTGATTCCACACACGTTTGACACTTTGATTTATTGCACTCAAAGTTTGGCAAAACCTCTAAGTTAATCAGTTTTCGTAATATTTTGTAATTAACATGGCCTAAACGTTCATGCCACAAATTATAAGACTCAAGTAAGTAAGAAAAATTTGAAATTTTATTTATTTCAACATTCATTACATTCATCTTATAAAGACCCTCCGTGAGATGGTTTTTTCCTACATACACTTCTCCTTTACTAATTACAATTTTTCCAGAAACGGTTACACATTTGAATCCGGTCTTGTCTAGAAGTGAAACAGAAATCAAGTTCCTACGTAACTCCGGAACGTACAAGACATTGTTAAGTGTCAAGACCTTTCCTGAAGTCATTTTCAAGCCCACTTTTCCTGTTCCTTC
>NW_025846056.1:0-1278 GCF_002878395.1 Capsicum annuum | reverse complement strand
CCAACTTCAAGAACCTCCAAAGTTCACCATTAATTTTGCAAATTAATGGTGAACTTTGGAGGTTCTTGAAGTTGGATGTAGGATCTTAGGGTTTTATTTTTGAGGGAATTTGATGAAATATAACATATAATGATTCTAATAGGATTTACAATAGGGTTTGGATGGATTTTGGGTGAGGAGGAATGACCAAAACGCCCCTAAAAATTAAAAAAATTCTCAAATCTGTCCTTTGGTGGACTGTTTTGATAGTCTGAAGTAGATCAATCATAATGTTTTACTTCGATATCCAAATTGGATGAAAACAATTTCATTAGAAAGAGGACTCTAATATATTTTCATTGATATATAGTATCTCACCCAGATCATTATGTACGAGGAGTTATGATTATTTGAAGTTGACCCAAAAATTCACTTTTGATAGGCTGAAGTAGATCGACCATAACTTTTTGATATAATAGACAAATTGAATGAAACTAATTTCATTGGACTCACATATATTTCCGTTGATATATAGTAGATCACCTAGATCATTATATACAAGGAGTTATGATCGTTTTAAATTGGAGCAAAAATATGCCAGGCCTCAGTACTTTTTCCTGCATGTTTTACTGTTCACTACTATTGACGGTTCGATTGGAATGTTCATAACTCGTCGCTCGGGTGTCCATTTTGGATGCTCCATATATCATTGGAAATCTTATTCGATACTCTACGGAATGGTGGGTCATAATTTAAGACATTCCACATGAAAAATTTATAATTCATTCTAGAAGATAGAACCTAACACGTTTACGCACAAAATTTCAACAAAAAATTTCTGGGGTATTACATTTTCAACTTCAGTTTTATATTGCCTAAACGCATCTATTATTTCATCCTTACTATTTATCAAATAGACATAACAATATCTAGTGCAATCGTCAATAAAAGTTATGAAATATTTTTTCCCACCACATGATGGTATTGACTTTATATCACAAATGTCAGTGTGTACTAAGTCTAAAGGATTGAAATTCCTTTCAACGGACTTATAAGGATGCTCTATATACTTTGATTCCACACACGTTTGACACTTTGATTTATTGCACTCAAAGTTTGGCAAAACTTCTAAGTTAATCAGTTTTCATAACGTTTTGTAATTAACATGGCCTAATATTCATTCCATAAATCATAAGACTCAAGCAAATAAGAAGAATTTGAGCTTTTATTTATTTCAACATTCATTACATTAATCTTATAAAGGCCCTCAGTGAGATAACTTTTTCCTACAAGCATTTC
>NW_025846055.1:498-2308 GCF_002878395.1 Capsicum annuum | reverse complement strand
TTTAATGTCCCTATACTCAACCATTTTCAAGTGAATAATTCACCTCAGAAACCAAATTCATAACACAAAAATCACCTTTATAGTCTCAATACTTAACTAGTTTCAAAGTGAACAAGTAACTTTCCAACTCACATTTAAATCACATAAATCATCTTCAGAATCCCTATACTTAACCTATTTGTAGTAACTTAGTCACTGACCAACTCACATTCAAAACACAAAAATCACTAAAGGTCCTTATACTTAACCAATTTCAAGTGAATAATTCACCAAAAAAACCATATTCAAAACATAAAAATCACCTATAAAGTTCCTATACTTAACCCTTTTCAAATGACTAAGTAACTTACCAACTCAAATTTAAAACACAAAAATCACCTTTAAGGCCCCTATACTTAACCATTTTCTAGTGACTTAGTCACTTACTAACTCACATTAAAAACACAAAAATCACCTTTAAAGTCCCCATCCTTAACCATTTTAGAGTGAATAATTCACCTAACAAACCATATTCATAACACAAAAATCACCTTTAATGTCCCTATACTTAACCATTTTCAATCTGATAAAGTAACTTACCAACTCAAATTCAAATCACACAAATCATCTTCAAAATCTCTATACTTAACCATTTTCTAGTGACTTAGTCACTTACCAACTCCCATTCAAAACACAAAAATCACCTTTTAAAGTCCTAATACTTAACCATTTTCAAGTGAATAATTCACCTAACAAACCATATTCTAAACATAAAAACCACCTATAAAGTTCCTATACTTAACCATTTTCAAGTGAATAATTCACCTCACAAACCAAATTCATAACACAGAAATCACCTTTATAGTCTCAATACTTAACAATTTTCAAAGTGACCAAGTAACTTTCCAACTCACATTTAAATCACATAAATCATCTTCAGAATCCCTATACTTAACCTATTTGTAGTTACTTAGTCACTGACCAACTCACATACAAAACACAAAAATCACAAAAGGTCCTTATACTTAACCAATTTCAAGTGAATAATTCACCTAACAAACCATATTCAAAACATAAAAATCACCTATAAAGTTCCTATACTTAACCCTTTTCAAATGACTAAGTAACTTACGAACTCATATTTAAAACACAAAAATCACCTTTAAGGCCCCTATACTTAACCATTTTCTAGTGACTTAGTCACTTACTAACTCACATTCAAAACACAAAAATCACCTTTAAAGTCCCGATACTTAATCATTTTAGAGTGAATAATTCACCTAACAAACCATATTCATAACACAAAAATCACCTTTAATGTCCCTACACTTAAGCATTTTCAATCTGATAAAGTAACTTACCAACTCAAATTCAAATCACACAAATCATCTTCAAAATCCCTATACTTAACGATTTTCTAGTGACTTAGTCACTTACCAACTCAAGTCAAAACACAAAAATCACTTTTAAAGTCCATATACTTAACCATTTTCAAGGAAATAATTCATCTAACAAACCATATTCATAACACAAAAATCTCCTTTAATGTCCCTATACGTAACCATTTTCAATCTGACAAAGTAACTTACCAAATCAAATTCAAATCACACAAATCATCTTCAAAATCCCTATACTTAACCATTTTCTAGTGACTTAGTCACTTACTAACTCACATTCAAAACACAAAAATCACCTTTAAATTCCATATACTTAACAATTTTAGAGTGAATAATTCACCTAACAAACCATATTCATAACACAAAAATCACCTTTAATGTCCCTATACATAACCATTTTCAAAGTGACAAAGTAACTTACCAACTCAAATTCA
>NW_025846055.1:0-398 GCF_002878395.1 Capsicum annuum | reverse complement strand
CTTACTAACTCACATTCAAAACACAAAAATCACGTTTAAATTCCATAAACTTAACAATTTTAGAGTGAATAATTCACCTAACAAACCATATTCATAACACAAAAATCACCTTTAATGTCCCTATACATAACCATTTTCAAAGTGACAAAGTAACTTACCAACTCAAATTCAAATCACAAATATCATCTTCGAAATCCCTATACTAAATCATTTTCTAGTGACTTAGTCACTTACCAACTCACATTTAGAACACAAAAATCACCTTTAAATTCCCTATACTTAAACATTTTTAACTGAATAATTCACCTAACAAACATATTCATAACACAAAAATCACCATTAAAGTCAATATACTTAATCATTTTCAAAGTGACAAAGTAACTTTCCAAATCAAATTC
>NW_025846054.1:772-1703 GCF_002878395.1 Capsicum annuum | reverse complement strand
AAAAAATGACTGTTGGGAGCTAAGTGACGGCAAGTCAGTGAAATATGTCAGGACTGATACTAACACATTTGATGCCTATTTTATTTTACGTGTTTAAAATGAACATGTGTACTTGATGCCTATTTTATTTTAGGTGTTTGAACTGAACAACGTCGAAGGGTTGTGCCTTTTTTATTTCAATTCACTTTAGCCTTTTTACACATAGTGAAAATTTTTTATGTCCAACGAAAGTTGAATTTTTATAATGCATAGATTCTTCATCCGTTGTAATAGTTATCCTACCTGTTCTGGCATATAGTTTATCTGTTGTAATAGGTTGGTCATCTATTGTATTATCTCAATGTTTTTATCTAAAGTCCATCTGTTGCAACAGTGGAAAGACCTGTTTGATAAATTCCAACAGATAACCTACCTGTTGCAACATATGTATAAATTTGTTCGATTATTCTAATAGATGTGTCGTCTATTGCAACAGATAAAGTCCATCTGTTGTAATATATGTCTAAATCTATTCTTTTTTTTCCAATAAATGTGTCATTTCTATTGCAATAGTGGAAAGACCTGTTTGATAAATTCTAACAGATCACCTAACTGTTGCAACATATGTCTAAATCTGTTCGAAGTTTCCAATAGATGTGTCGTCTGTTGCAACAGATACATTACCTGTTGCAATATTTGAATCTAGTATTCTTTTTCAATTAATAAGTTCAAATATAAGGAATAAATAAAATTCGTAGACAAAATAAAATAATTCGAAGCCTTCATAAATTAGCTGAAATAAATAAACGAATAAATGAAATGTAAAAAAATTGTTATGGGTACAGATCTCAAGAAATACATCAACAATAATTTAAGTATACTGCCAAGGATTGCTTTGACAGGATCAAGCTATAAAGATCTACTCAGTATGGACAAGTTGTTCTTCATCCGT
>NW_025846054.1:0-672 GCF_002878395.1 Capsicum annuum | reverse complement strand
TAAGGAATAAATAAAATTCGTAGACAAAATAAAATAATTCGAAGCCTTCATAAATTAGCTGAAATAAATAAACGAATAAATGAAATGTAAAAAAATTGTTATGGGTACAGATCTCAAGAAATACATCAACAATAATTTAAGTATACTGCCAAGGATTGCTTTGACAGGATCAAGCTATAAAGATCTACTCAGTATGGACAAGTTGTTCTTCATCCGGTGCTATGGAATTTGGCTTTGCTCGTCGTGGATCTTTATTGTTGCTTGCGTATGATTTTTGCGCTCTCTCTTCTCTGTATTTCAATAAAAAGAGTAGCATATTGTCAATGCTGTTCAGCAGTAGCTTCTTCTACATCCACCTGGATAGCCAGAATTGGTCAATGCTAATAACGGAGATACAACAAAATGGAAAAGGATAACTCATCTCTTCTAGCAAATCAAACAAGTCTTCCTCCCATTTTAAATTATCTCAAACATATTATATTTCTGTTGCAACAATGAATCAACTGTTGGGAAAAATTTCTACATGAGAAAGACCCTGTGGATAATTTCCAATGGATGAACTATCCGTTGCAACATATGAATCATCTGTTGCAGCAGATAGGTCGTCTGTTGGTACAAATAAAAGCTGTATGAAGAGCTGTTTGATTTGCTAAAATAGACGAGACATATGTT
>NW_025846053.1:0-40348 GCF_002878395.1 Capsicum annuum | reverse complement strand
AAATGGTGGTGACCAATTTCTGCAATCTCTGCCAAAGCCACTAAATGGTCCTGATGACCCTCAAAACTAATAGTCATGAGTGAGAAGAAAAATATATCAAAATTGAATGATCTACTCAAGAATACCCCCACTAACTATGTGTAAAACCATGCTAAGCCCAACTCTAGTACAGCTCTTTCGCTGAGTAGACATCCAAAAGTTTAATGAAAACTGAGAACTAAGAAAAAAATAGTAGAACCCAACACTATGTGCCAATAGACCATATTTGAATTTCAATCTAATACAATCACCCAAAATTAAAGAAAACTAAGCCAATAGATAGTGAGTATGCCTAGTCAACATATCGATGAAGCTACAGCTAAGTTACATAATCGATAACTACAATCTCAAAACCTGAGTTAAACCACTTAACCTTAATTATCCAAATAACAAGTAAACATCTACACACTGAAATCTATCTCTCAAGATATTATTTAAAAAGTTGACAATCATAATTGGAGTCAACTGATCTTCACTAATGTCAAATACCCAAATAGTTCTCACAGGGGATGAAACTAAAATATTTTCAAAGAACATAACCACCAATAGGCAAACAATAGGCTAAAGACACGAGGGATCAATTCCACATCTGCTGAGGGACATAACAAATCAAGTCATAATTAAGATCTTACTGGGACTGCAAAGAGTTCAAATAATAGCCAAATCTCGAGCAACTTTGAAAGTATGATTGAAGCTCAATTCTTGTCAAAACCATACCAAAATTAGGGCCGAATACTTTCTTCCAAAAACACACCCGCTTTTACTACCACAATTGATACCCAAGAACATACTATCAATCAATAGTATACCACAGAGTTATATTAGGCTAAACAAATCTCAAAGTGAGAATTTTTGAATTCACCCTTTTAAACCTACCTCAACTCAACTTAACTGCAACTAAAGCTAAGAATGGAGTACCCATCTCAACATCAACACCAAGATCAAGAGTATTATTAGTTGATGAACCAAACAAATTGAAAGAACAACCTCAACTTCCCGATCTTAGGAATGAGCCATAGAATAAGAGTCATCACTACTAAAATCATAACCAAACCATAGAAGTCCAAACCTTTCTTCCCATAACCCTCTCAACAACTAATATAACCTTGTTAATAGAAGGGAGAACCAATAACTGAATGTTCTAATCCAAACAAAGAAGAATCAGAAGAATAGGAACACTAACAAGATAACACTAGTCTAGCCGTTTATCTAGTAAGGAACTATCAAAGTTAAGACATTCAACAGTAATAACAATAGAATAAAATATAAGTGACACAAAAATACAAATCACATCTAGTGTCGCTCTATGATCATAACAAAGCCATTATACCATAGGAAATAAGATTTACCTTAGGCTACATCCCAAAGAAATTACCACATTGATCTACTAAATCCACTACTAAAAGAAAATATCTATAAGGGTAGTTATATATCCAAATATCAACATAAATTCTCACAATAATTAATATTTTAATATCAAGGTATAAGAACAACGATGGATATGAATACCCCAACTCAATTCAGATAGAAAAGTAAAATATAGTAAATAAAAATTACACCTATAATGATAAAATATAAAACCATGTTCCCGTACCTACTTGAAGAAGTACAAATTTGAATGCATTCGACCTCGAGCTGAGCATCTGAATATCTAACTTAAATACCAAGGGCACCATCTATAATTGAAGTTGCAACAACCCTATTAGACTAATTTAACTGCACTAACTAATAAATAATTCCTTTCAAGGGATACTCCATGAACCAATGACCAATCTCCTTAAATTCATAAGAAACCCCTGAAGCTCTAGCCTAGAAAGAACATGAGCTAACCCTAACTGGTTGACCACCTCATGCCTGGAGCACTCTCTAAACTAATGACCATTTTTTTCATAATCAAAACATGCCCCTAAAAGTCTTTAATGCAGTGTATCTACTAACCCAAAATGGCTTTCATAACTTGAAGACCTATACCAAGAACCCCATAATACATCTTTAGAACTCTGCCCACTGTGACCAACAAGACCCATCTGAGAGCCATCTATAATCTGAAATATTACCTGAACTAACCTGATAGACTTCAAGTGATGCTGATCATTGCTAGGAGGATCCTTACCTTTTGACAGATACCACTAATACTGTGCTACTACCATGGCCACTTACCGCTACCACTATATGCCTCAAGACATGATACGTAGTCGTTGAATGATCAATAACTTTACGGGAAGTAGACCTAATTTTTATCAAAAGCTTTAATGCCAAGCAGAGTGGTAAAGTCAATCCTTTTATAAATAGATACACCATCTCATGTTCTTCATAAAGTAACATAGAAGTATGTCTGGACAACTCGAGAAACCTAATCTTATACTCTAAAATTGATAAAGAGCCCTGTTGTACACTAGGAAACCCAATGCTGGCTTGAGAACCACTTGATGTACTAAACACCGCCACTAAGGGGTCGTTTGGTAGAGAGTATAAGAATAATTCAAAATATGGTGTGTTAGTAATGTTTATATTAGTAATGCTCGTGTTAGCTTTGCTTGCATTAGTTATGCTTGTATTTTCTATGGATTGTTTCGTTTGATTATTAAAAATAGCACGAATTAAATACTTTCTAAAAAAAAATTTCTTTACAAAAATATCCTCGATATATATGTTGGAAAGGATAAGAATTTTTTTTAGGGATAATAGTGTCATTAATTATGTTAATGCATGTATTGGATCCATTGTACTGCTAATACCATAGATTTTGAGGTATTAGTAATACACACCTCAATACACTATAGAGTGTATAACTAATGCAAGCATTAGTTATATATAGGGTGCAAAAGTATACCAAACAAGATATTAATAATACACATTAAACTAATGCATGCATTAGTTTTCCAATACACTCTACCAAAGGACCCCTAACTGTAAAGTATCCATAGAAAGACTAAGAATGCTAACATAGTATCTGGAAAAGCTGAAGTGGTCACAAACTTTGCAAAGCCTGAGCTAGGCCCAAATCCACTTGATAATGCTAAAGATTCTTAGTACTAATCTCTAAATCCCTATCCTGACTCCAAGATAAAACTTTAGAAGCATGCATAGATTTCTCATCCATATCTATAGATAATCTTGTGCTATACAACTAGGAAAGAGTAGAGCCAAAAAAAGTACTAAGAGGTTCATAGAAATAGAAACATGCGACAAGGGATCAAGGAATAGAATTTCCTAAGAATGCCCTATAGCATTCAAAATAAAGGATATGGACATCTCCATACCGATCTGCAAGACTCCACAAGACACTTTGATCTTGTGCCAATAATACTTGTGAACCTAGGCTCTAATATCAATATATCATGGTTCAATTTCTCAGATCATGATGGGAATTAACATAACCCACAAGTAGGTAAGCTAACCCATAGTTCTGAACAATGATTAATGAACTATTAAGGGAATAGAAGAACACAACAGAAGATGAATCTAATAAAGAGACTAATATAGAAAAGCAAACCAAAACCTATTGAAGTCAATACAAGAGCTTATAAGAAAACAAGACTACAAGGTAAGCATAACATATATGTACAAAATTGTCTTTAAATGTAAAATAATGATAAGTCCAATAACTGAGGAAGAGCAACAAAAACTTTGGACATTAGGAGCTCACCTCAAATGTCATATCCACATTAGCTCCAAATGATATACAAGCCAGAGATGAGAATCGTAATATGATCTGTAGGGTGCAGAAGTGTGACATGAATACCAAATTTGAGGTACTCAATATACATTGATCTACTAAGCTCCAAAGATGCTACAAGTATAAATAGTATGCAAAGCAGGAATACATATTATAGTCAACCATTTAAGAAATGAAAAGTAATAATACAAATAAAGTAATAAGGATAAAGTATCCTATTCTACTAGTAATCAGTGATAAAATCGTGACACCATAAATATCCAATCAATTTTAATAGTAGAATGTGGAAAGGATATATAATACATAGTAGTAGTTGTAGAAAAGAAGGAAATATATAAATAGTAGTTAGAGAAGAGTGGATATACAATTGTGTTATACCGGTAACCAAATGCAAAGTTACTACACTGAGGGAGCTCATCTAACATCATAAGAATAATAAACAATAAGGGAGATATCTTTATCACAATTAGGGTCTCTAATTAAAATAAAGGCAATCATAATGTATCCTACTAATTATAAAGGTCAGTATAATGACGAGAAAAGGAACTCGAGAATGTACTGATCACCTCAGTACCAATCAATAATCATCCTACCATGAACTATACAATGATAACCAAATACTAAAATAAATGGCTAGCCTAGAAAAATAATAGCTTAACAAAGCTCCCATAAGCCTAGAGGGTAAGAACAAGTACTAAACAATAACTACCATAACCTATACCTATCTAGTCTCCCATAAGACCAATGATACAGGTGTCGAACAATTTATACTATTTATAGGTGATGCTCTTAAACTAACGAATGCAATATAAATCAATACTAACATACCAATTGAGTGCTAAACCATACCAAGTATATACACCTTCTTTGATTTGCCAACTCGCAAGGCAAGACGACCTAGGGATATCACCTTTTTCGAACCATGGTCCTAGATAGAGAAATGCATAGGGGACTCTAGATATCCATATATACTTCATGGTCCCAAAGTAGGACTTCTATTAACCATCATAACAATTCTACTCCATCTAATATTAGAGAGGAATAAGAGTATAAAAGGGTGCTCAAACTCAAAATGATGCTAAATAAGTACATATCTATAAATCCATTATTGAGATCAGATTTGGGACTAAAATAGTGGAGTAATATTGAAAGGGTCAGTTCTACCATGATCTGAATGAATAAGTAACAGTGAAAGAGTCGATCAAGAATGATTGAAATTCACTTTGATCTAAGTTAACAAAGCGGTAAACTTAATTTAAAAGCTCACAAGTCATTAATAAATATAGCATGACTTTTGTTTAAAGAATCAATTCTAAAGTTAAGTAGTGAGAACAAAATCCCCTTTTAGAAAACAATAACAAAACAAACGTTTTAGTTAAACTCATGCTACTAATAAGCATAGATGCATCACCAGTATCCAAATATAACAACTATAAGCGTCTAAGCATCTATAAACAAGAACCACACCCCTCCAAAGAATAGAGTACTAACCTTGTGTCCGAATGGTCTCATAATCATGACCTTAAGCCCAATAATATATAAATTAGCAAGATATCAACACTATAAATGTGGGAAACTAAGGAAAACAAGGTCATAAATCTAAGAAAGATATAATTAGGGGATGTCATCCAATTCAGTAAATAAAATGGTCAGTCCTATACTAAAGAATCGTTTATATTAATCTATGGTTAAACAAGTCTATGATCGGGTATTCTAGGCTAAGGATCGAGTTACATTTCTTTTCTAAATATCCTAAATATGAAAACTCGTGGTACAACTAGATATATGCCTATCCTATAATTCCTACCTAGCATGCGATGTATGGATACACAATTTTATTGAGAAAGGTAGACCATAGCCTACCTCGTAGCCAAATTTCAATATCAAACCATTTATAAATTAGTTCACTCCACTAACTAGAAATGACATTGATCTACTAATATCATAAAATACACATCAATACGACTAAAATAAGATCCATATTGTAATATAAATGTTTTGGCCAAAAACTGGGTCAAAAATAGGGTCATACGGCCCACAAATAAAATTCCAAAATTGAGTCCATCACGATATAGCTTAAGGAAAAGAGTGATTTTTCAAAAGTTGAACACAAATAGAGCTTGAATCAAGGCCTAAAGTTACGGAATAAAAAACTATTTCTAGTAATTTACAAGGAAAAGTGCAAAATTTGATGAAGTAAAACAATGGGAGATAATGATATATTAGTTTGGAATCTCACCTAAAGTTCCAATATTGCAAACCCTCTTTAAAAATATGCAAAAAGAGCTTGGAAGCTTTGAAAATGCTGGAATGAGATTTGATGCAAAATGGAAGCTTTGAAATTCCAATTTCCGTATATAATGCCGGGTCTCAAACCAGGACTTCTAGTAATCATCTTAACCAATCTAATCCATCCAGTACCGTACTTGAATCAAAACTGAATAAATGTACATATGTAAATCCATTCCCCGAGATCAAATCTATAACTAAAATAGTTTAGTAAAGAAAGGGTCAGATCTCCCTCAATCAAAGTGACTAAGTAGTGGTGAAAGAAAGTGGATCAATTATGAAAAAGAACCATCCTCAATATAATTTCCATAGTAATATGTTAAGTTTAAGATTCCATAAATCAATAATAAGGGCAATGACTTCAATTTTCAAAGAATAAATAGTAAAGTTAAGAAAGACGGAAATAAATCCTATCTTAGGAAAATATTAGTAAAACTAAGGTTTTAATGGAATCGTACCACTAAATAAATGTAAATGAGCCTAAATGTATGCATGCCACCACGACTATCCTAATAATACAATCATAAGCATCTACGCATCCATAACTATAACCACATCTTTTATAAATACTAACCTGGTTTCCAATTGGTGTGATTACAACAACCTCAAGATAAACATTATATATAAATTTAACATATGCCAACATTGTAAAATGAGGAACTAAGGTAAATAAGGGCATAAAGCAATTCGAAGGATCTAATTGGGAAATACAATCCAAATCACCAAGTAATATGGTATGTTTTATTCTAAGGAATTCTTTATGTCAATCAATGGATAAAAAAGTCTACAATCAAGTGTAAAAAGGATCCTACAACTAAAACAAGTATTCTAGACTAAGATTTGGGTCACATTTCTATTCCAAATCACCTAGATAGGTCGAGTCATGATATTTGTTGGTATAGACCTATCCTATAATCCCAACCTTGTATGGAATATATAAAATACACAATCTCATAAATAAAAGTAGATTGAAGCCTACCTCAAAGCGAAATATCAATCTTGAATTATTGATGCTTTTTTGTCTCACGGTCCTAAAATATTGTCGCACTATCAAAATCATAAACTATATGTTTGTAGGATTAAAATGATACCCATATTTCTTTATAAATCTCCGAGATGAAATTCAAATCTAAAATGGGACCATGGGATCCATGCATAAAATCCCTAAATTGGGCTCGTTAATAGGTCCCTCATGCACAAGAAACCTGTGCCCAAAGTTAAAGTACAATTTGAGCTCAATATCTTAGTCAAATCAGCCATAAACTTAGAGAATTCAAGAATGAAAGATGAAGAAATCAAGGAAAGAGAATCTTGAAACTTATGAGTCTCAGACAACCTAAAGATTGAACTGATGTTTTTGAGATAACCCAGAGCTTGATAGATGTTTCCAAGATGATTATAGAGCTCAAAGTATGTATTAGGAGGTTTGTAAATAGGGTAAAATGCTTTTGGGTTGAAGGGGTTTAATCCTAAAAAGGAATTAGAACTATCGCTTAGGCAGCCAAGGCCTCACTTGGATGGTGGCCTTGCAAAGAAAGTCCACTTGCCTAGGCGACCCAAACATGCTAAGGAGATATCGCCTAGGTCGCCAAGGCATCTCTATGGCAATGGAACCAACAACAACATCCACAAAGAATTGGCCAAGATACCAAGTCTTTGATTGACCCCACGAGACTTGTTCAGAATCCCGTGGATGCAAATGAACTAGAAAAACACACAAAATTTGACATTTCAAATTTAAAAGTGCCATTAACATTTCCATTCGAGGTTATTTTGATCAAAAGTGGGTCCCTAACCTAAGGGCCAGTTTAATCAACTTTTGCCTAATAACCTAAAATGAATTTTAAAGTATTGGGACACAAACTAAGGGCCCCTCTAGTATTAAATCGATATTCTAAAGCTGATTATGCTGTTAAAATTTTCATCCAAGATCACTAACTATGAGTTTTGGTTCAAGACTAATCACATAATAGTCAAAGCCTCAACACAAAAACTAAGCGTAAAACCTAAATGCACTACCCAAAAAATAAGTCCAACCATTTTGGTAAATTATAAATTACTTGTAGCCGCTAAGGAAAGGCTTGAAATCCTAAAAATGCACAAAAATCTTGAACAAGACCCAAACAATCATTGCAATTTTGTCGCTATTACAGAATTACTCATGGAAGTAGATAAACATAATGACATAGATAATGAATCCCAAGATAACTCTAACCACAAGGCATTGTAGGCAGACACATAAGAATAAATGGATCCCCAATCAAATAAACTAAAAGTTGACTGAAGGCATACTAACATCATACCTATTATAACACTATCTGAAGACTCTGCCTTAGTTCTAGCGGGTATGGCATACAACAGACCCGCCTACCACCTATTTTGGATCCTAACCAATATCTTTTCCAACATGCCTGAGAACGTCCATAAGCACCCTGGGGATTAAACCTACGACCATTCATACCACTTTTAGCTGGGGATAAAACTTCCTGAATTTAGGGAACACTTTGAATTGAAGGAATCATCTCTCCGTGGCTGGGGCACTCTCTCAAGCAATGACCAAAAGCTCTATAACCATAACATACCCCAGACGTTGTATTGAAACTAGAAAATCTAGCTAACTCGGGATAACCACCACGACTAGAATAACCAAAAAATGAACCTCTTGAAGACAGACCACTACCCTAGCTAATACTATCAATGAAACTAGATAGGACTCCATTGATAATCTAAAGTACAGCTTGAAAGGGCCTACTAGACTGACCATAATGCTGATACACTGATGCAGAGGGTACCTACCCTGAGAACCACTGCCTCTAAACCATAACCTACTACTACTCTTATTGTAACTACCCTAATATATCAATATCTTATTACTTCCCCCTTGGGCCTTACTATGTATCTTCTCCATAACCTGAGCAAGATTGAAAACCTAAAAAAATGACCTTCCCACGGCAACAAAACTTTATGTAGACATACAAAGAGGAAGTATCAATTCTCTAACAAAATAACAAACTCTCTCATACTCAGTAGTTAGAATAGATGTAGCATGCCAACCAACTATGAAATTGAGCCTTATAATCTATGATAATCATGGATCCGTACTCCAACCTAGAGAACTAATCTATCAAATGATTCCTAAGACTGGAAGGCATATATCTCTCCAAAAAGAACTTAGAGAACTAAGTTCATGTCAATAGGGGAGATCTAAATGGCTTGGAATCAAGATGACCTCTCCACCAATGTCGAGCTGCCAAGTCCAACTAATAAGTTGCGCAATCCATACCACGAGTATCAACTAGGCCCAAATTATAATGCCTATCCTTACAAGCAATTAAAAACTCATATGCATCCTCGCCTGGTGCACTAGAGAACCTAGGTAGATCAGACATCAAGAATTTACTCAGTATTTTATGCTTCTTAAAAGACATAGCAGGTTGGGAAATGATTTGTTGAGCAAGTATCTGCTGGGCAACTGCCAGTGCAGGAGGAATCTCAACTCTGAGTCGCACCTACAGGTTATGCCCTTGCATCAATACCACTCCAATTCGTAGACTGTACATCATTAAATGGTGCACCAACAACAAATCCAAGAAGTTAAACCAAAGCATCCCTGATCTCTGAAGAAGAAATAAACCTTCGTGGAGTGTGGGCTGGTCCCTGTCCCAGCGTTGGCTAGGGTAGAAGAACCTCTAGCTCAAAAGCATGAATAGGGTCTGGTAAAGGCCCCCTATCCTGATCCCTAGATGGGGATGGATCCCTAGGTTTTGCATTACTAATAGGCCATCCACGAATAATGAAGGATCCCTAGGTAGAGGTAGCACGTGTCCTAGCAATCTACAAAAAAGTAAAATCCAAGGAATGCTTTAGAAACCACCTCAGAATCATATCACAATACGAGTGAAATAAGTGAAGAACTCCTAAGGATGTACCATATCTTCCCAAAGATAAGAAAGGAAATTCACCGCTTTAATCTGCGGGACTCAGCTAGATACTTGCTCTTGTACCAATAATAATAGTGGAACCTAGGCTCTGATACAAATTTTTCATGACCAAATTTATGTGTAATTATGGCACCTAATTTATCCCACTAGTAGGTAAGCCAAACCATAGCTCGGAGATATAAATAATGGGCTAAATTGAGGTAAAATGGCCTAAAAGCTAGAAAATTACATTTAAAGACTTAAAATAGCAATAAAATAGTCATAATAGTCTAATAGATTGATGCAAGATCAACATCCATAAAAAGGCCTAATAATGTCGGTACTAAGATACTACAAATGAAACATAAGTACTAAAACTATAAAATACAATACATCTTAGAAAATGAAGGACTAGGTATAGACAATAGAAGGAAAAAGGGCAACCCCTCGAGATTCATCCAAAATCCTGTATATGCAAATAGACTATGCTAACTATCAAATACGATGTTCTTGACTCAATTTCATAGTCAAAATTTCCATCTGATGTCATTTCTATTAATATTGGGTCCCACTCCTATGTGCTATTTTTCTTAACTTCCTGCCAATAGAATCAAACCAAGGGTCCATCTAAGCTAAAATTGATATTTTGGAGTTGTTGGAACAATAAAAATTGGTATAAAAGTTTGTTTGAATAATTTTTTTGCATGGTAGCTAATTTGAACCAGCGAAGTCTTCAAAATAGCAAATTAACTCTAAAAATCAAATAAATTACCCGATAACCGGACTGTTAGTTCCAACAAGTCATAAATGACTTGGGGCAGCTATAGTAAAGATCAAAACAATGAAAATGAGTGGAAATATAGAAAATGACCTGGAGGTTCTTTACAAATTTATAATAAATTAACACCTAGACCCCCTTTAGGCTATTTTAACTAATTTTTGTCAAAATACTTAAAACAAAATTTAAGGTTTTTGACCCAAACAAATTATGATACTAACCTAAAATTGATATTTTGAATCTAATTACACTAAAAAAATCATCATCTAAGGTTATTATGATCAAAGTGGACCCATATCCACTATCCTATTTTTGCTAAAATCCATCCAATAGCTCGAATTGAGTCCTAGTGCCCCTACCCTTAATTCCATGTTCCAGAGCTAGTGGCACTGTCTGAATTCTCTTTAGAAGTCATCTATAAGAATTTTTGGTCCAAGACCAATTTCTCTACTTTAAAAGCTCCAAAAAGGGAATGGTATTAAAATCCAGACAAACTACCCAAAAATCAAACTAGCGGTCCTGACAAGTCATAAATGACCTATATCCACTACAAAAAGACATGAAGTGCTAAAAACAGGCAGAAATGATGAAAATGAACTGGAGCATCATTATACCTATTATAACTATTAATAGGTTTTGAAATTAAACTAATTTTTATGTCTAAAATTACACCAATATTTGGGTCTATAATTACACCAATTTTTGGGGTTGAAAATTGGTTCACTAAAATTTTTACATGTTTTAAATAATTTAGAGTATGAAATGAGTATAAAAATTGATCCTCGTGCATTTTTGAAAAAATGTGTTCACAATAATCTTTTATTTAATAAACTTGATACATAATTTGGTATATGCTAATATTTTTTGTAGTGCTTTTCCTTAATTATATGGAATAAAAATAAGTAATTATATTTTTGTGTTCACATATTTTTTGTTTATTATCAATAATAAGTATTTTTTAATCTAATATATTCTATGAATCTTGGGATCTGACAGATAGAAATAGAATCAAACATAAGAGTTTGAGAATGATTCAAATAAATTCTGATGAAACCCTAATGAAAAGCAACAAGAAAAAAAACATAAAATCAAACCGTACAATGAAAACCAAAACAAAAGCACAAAAATGAACATAACTTTGAAACATCCAGTTATGAATTGATAAGAAGTTTGAAATATAGAGATTGAAGATAAATGAATGTGTTATTGTTGGAGGTATACTATCTAGGTAGGAGAGAGGATAAGCATGGGCTTTCTTTTCCATCCTAAAAATTAAAAAGTTAAGTACAAAACTAGGAATAGTGAAAATCAATTATTGAGATTTATTGTTGTTTGTTTCTCTTCTAGTAAATATCATGAATGTTAATTAAGGAAAGAAGTGGAATAAAAAAAGTGACAAAATAAAAAAAATTATCATTATAATTTATCAAACCTACTACGATATGGGACTAAAAACTTAATTGTATAAATATGAAAAGGTACACATCTAACCTACAATAAACCTTCTTAAAAGTATACCTAAGATAAATTTTCCTTAAATCAGCCTCCAACCAACTTTCAACCCCAAGTCCAACGAACTATAGAGAAAATTGGACCTTGACCCACCTTAAAACCTTAATCCCCGTGATAAATGCCTAATCATTATTCTCTCTTATTCTCTTATTTATTTCTAACCAAACCCCAATAAAACTATTGGTATATCTTTTCCTCATCCTCTGCAATGTCGCTCATCCATCAAATTATTATATAATGGAAAATTTGATGATTTTCATCTTTTCTCTCTACTTTTTCTCTATTTTATCCACACTGTAAACCTCACCATCTCCATCACCTCACCTTTTGTCTTCTCAAATCAAGCTCTGCCATTTCTAAATACTTAAGGAAATTGAAGGAACTTTTAGTTTTGGAGTTGTTATCCCTTAAAACCAACAAGTATAATTATTGTGGCCTTCAAATTGTCATTTTTCTTTCAACTCAACTTAGAAGAGGTGACCCTACCCTTTCTCTAATTCACTTTTTCTGTAATTTTTCTTCTTAATAATATTTGAAAAATTCTAATTTTAAATTCATTTATGCTTTTTGAAAGAAACTGTTATAGTTCATTTTATGCTTACAAAAGGGGGTCTTGTTCATCCTTTGGATACAAGAGTTAGGGATAGAGAACTTGGAAAATATTAGTGTTATTTTATACTCTTTCATTGGTTTTCTCTATTTTTTTGCTTGGCTTTGAGAATTTCTTGACTCTACAACGAACTACTTCTCTCAAGTTTTTCTTTAACTATCTCGAGTCAAAGTTGGTGAAACAATCTCTGTCAAAACGTTGTCTCGGTTTGCCTCCCCAAAATGTTTAGAAATATCTCTTTTCTTTCTATTTCTCTCCTTTAACTCCTACTATTATGGTAGCTAAAATTATTTGGTGTAGTTGATACTTTTTATGTTTAGCTGGATACTTATATGGACGATTTAAGTTCCCATCCTCTATGTGGCTTCAACATATTAACCCTTTAAGTTATGATTATGATTATCTGCTATGATTACCCTTTTTGAGTAATCTTAAAATGTTGTGAAGTAGATAGTTTATTTCTAAAAGAAAATTGCCAACACATTTTCTGCGAATGTGTGTGCTTGAATTGTTACTGCTAAAGGGTGTTACTTTGTTGATTTTTAAACTTGGAAATGATCTCTACAAGATTCTTTCTTGGCTAAGAAAAATGTTTGAAACCATAATTTGTGCTTATATTTGAAACTCACAAGTAAATTTGTAATCCTTGCCTTATTTTATCTATGATTTGTTGTCAATGGAAAATGGTTAAAGTATAAATGATTATTCTTGTTGTGATGATTAGATAATGATTTTGTTAGTATGGCATCTTGTGGAAGCTTCTTGGATAGGAAAGTCGATGATTGGGTGGATTCTTCAATCCTTCTCCCACATCTAGATATGCTTGCCTTCCCAATATTCGACTCGACCCATATTTGTAATGGATAATATGAGTTTACCCAATGGATAATGTTGGTAAATATGGATGCTGATATTATAGTCAAATTATGTCACGACCCAATTTCTCATGTCATGATAGCACCTACTACAACCCACCAGTATGTAAGTCAAGCCATAGTTTAGAATGGTTAGTAACGGACTATCAAGCAAAATGAAAGGAAAATATGGAATAAATATTGTACGAGGGCTTCCCAAAACTTGATGAAGTTAGTATAAGAGCTTCTACTACAACTAGAGTACAAGGATCAATACTAAATAAATATACAAATACAACTCATCCTCTGAGTACAATATAGAGATTAGTCTAAACCACATGAGGGAGAATAGTAGTACTCCAGACTCTCAACTTAGAACATTGTATGTCCTCAGGCAACAAAGACACAAAAAATGACACAATGATGCTTAACCAAGAGAAACCTAAGATACCTATGGCAGTCAATCTTAAATTTTAGCTCAAAGCATATTGCCCCTTCTATTTTGGCTCTTCAAAACCAACTGTGAGTATTTATGAAGAACAATAATATGATGCAAGTGAATTAATATATGACACTACATTAGCAACAAACAACCATGCATATGTACAAGTTACAATAACCCAAAAAAGTAAGAAACTAGCAACACAACCCTTGTGCCTGAAGTCTTGATCACTCAATAGAATATACATGTCACTGCAGGGATGTATCAAGAGACACTCACACTAACAAGAGAAATTCCAGCAATGTGCAAAAAATACCATAGGCTTGTCCTTATTTTCTTTACCTTAGCTTTCAGACAGCCAGATTAGGATCACTATACGGCTTTACTTGACTTGTAATGTAGGCTTGGGGGCAGGTATGGTACATATGGACATTTTAGTGACTAATTCTCCTTGGCGCTACACTTACTTTGGGGTTCCACTACATAACCAATTTTTTTATTACACCTTTATTTTTTTTGTTTTATTGAACATTAAGGTTAGATATGGTTTCTTTTATTCTTTTTTTCTTTATTTTTCAATTTTTTCTTTTATTTTTCTTTTGCAATTTTCTACCACACCCAACCCTACTTTCTTTTCTCTTATTTACCCTCCATACCCACTTTACATTCACACCTCAATGATAGCCACCCTCAACTTAGGCAATTTGCCTGAGTTGAGGTACACAATTTCTAAGGAAAACCAGGGCTAAAACTATTTCATTGGAATACAAATGGAAAGGTGAAAGGTGAAATAAGAAAAATAAGCTATAAGGATTAAAATGGAGATCAAGGGATACTTATTCACTTTTAGAAGGTTGTTTAGGCTAAAAGTGGACTAATTTCAAGAATGACCTATGATCCTTTTCTAACCGATTATCCTACAACCTAGGAAAGACTAAGTGAGCAAGTTCTGCATTTAACATATAAAGGGAACAAAGTAGTATCTCACATACATATAGCACAAGATTGCATGACAAGCTACTACCTATACGATTTATGCAATTGTTAGCTATGATTATTCTGTCCTTAATTCTAATGCCATAATGAGATTAACAATTTTCATACATATATACACATCACATAGTTCAAAGCAAAATTTTTAGAGGGGTATCAATTTTCTCATGAACAATAAATAAAAACAAATCAACTGCACTTAGATACTTATTTTCCTTCTAGTTAACAACAAACAACACAATAAAAAAACAAAACACAATACTCCTAAACATACCGACTCTGGGGAAAAGAGGCACGACAACAAAAATCCCTAAAGAGTATCTAGACCCACATGTAGTCCTACCCTCAACTTATACTCATGCATTTTTTCCAACGCATTAACCCGCTATCAAACAAGAGACTAAGGAACATTCCTACGAAACCATAGGTTTGGAGATCTCACGTTAATCACAATACTAACACATGAATGAACAAATAACAGAATTATTGGGTTGCCTCCAAAGAAATGCCTGATTCCATGTCGAGACATGAGGTGGCTATTTTGGATACTCATACTTTACCAACAAGCCCATGGGTACCTTGACTACTCAAACTTCATCAAGGTATCCCAAGAGTTCTCCTCCAATTTTCTCTTTCCACTTTAAACTTATGAATTTCACCCCTAATTATTTTTTAGATTTTATGCTATGCTCAAGAGGTGGTGGTATAAAAATAAATGATCGAAGAATAGATGTGGCATGTTGAAACTCTTGGCCCTTAATTGAAGAATGTAATTCTCTAATTTTGGAACAACAAATTCAATAATATAAAAATATTTTTCCTTCTTCTTGCACTCTTCTATGGGCTTGGATGGCTTGAATAACATTGTACTATCCAAAAATAATATGGAAAAGTGATCTAATGAGGTCCAATATATCTCAAATCATGAATTGCATTATGTTTTACAGCCTCACATAACTTAAGTGTGCTCTTATCAATAGTGACAATATCCATAAAAGTCTAATCAAGTGTAGACTCCTCCTATTTTAGCTCCTTAATTTGGCTTATAAGAAGTTTTTAAGCCTCGCACAACTCATAACTAAATTATTGGGCATTACCAGCATCAACCTTTGCATTCAATTCTTCTAGTAAGCTATGAATATCAAAGCCAAACCTATCAACCTTTAGACTAAATTCCTCTTTTTATTTTGTAGAGAGTATGAATGTTTCTAGAATGCTCTCATTGTACTCCAATAATATATCTATCATACTCCTGTAATAATGCATTATATCAAAAGAGTAAGGATCAATAAATAAAGAGTCATCATTACTCCACCCTTCCTCTGGTAAATATGTCATGTCTAGAAAAGCAATAAAATATAAGAAAATAAAACCTAAAAGCATCAACAAATCTGATCTATAATTCCATAGTTGTATTCCCTAGCAATAGCACCAAAATTTTGATATCGCCCAAAAGTACACCTCCTTAGAAGTATAAAGCGGTCGCTGTCAAAATATAGTAGCCCAACTAGGTTAGGGTCAAACTTGTAGAAAATACATAGAACTATCTCTCAAAGTTTCTAAAATCACCAAGTACAGCAAAAAAGTAAATGGGGGTATTTGTTGGAATAGTAAAAACTGACAAGGATGAACAGTTTTGGTTGTAATTAATCTGAAATGAATAGTAGTCTTGTGTTCTCCTTCGATTCTAACTCCGTACATTTATCATTCCCTATCAAGCTATTCCAATACCTTGCATACAGAATATGATAAGTTATGTATTATCAACAACCTCTTGACACACTTTGGTGAATTTTACTCATCTCCTCTTGATCTCAAAGTGTTGCATTTCTAACCTATGCCTTGGAACCCAATTTCAACTAGCTCCTCTAGGTCTTAAGTTTATTCGATGAAGGTAATTATCCTATGTAGATGAAGATGATTTGCTTATTTTGATAATTATCTCCAAATCATTATTGTTATCTTCTTTTCCCAATATCTACCTCCCTTTAGTTTCGTAGTGAATATATATGGGTTCTTAATGTTGGCCACCTCTAAGAAATCAATTAAATCAAAGAAAACCGCAATGCATGCATGAATATTTATCTAGAATTACTTGGCACTTCCTATACTTCATTAATCTGCTAGGGTTCCCACAACCCTAGCTAAGGGAATTAGCCGCTCATAGTTGCGAGGAAATTCATCGAATTTATAGGCAAAATCATAAAATTAATATCATAATAATGAAAGAATAAAACCCAAAGTTTCAGATCGATTATTCAACAAAAAAACTAAGAACACAAGAATCCCAAGATCACAAGTCAATCTTTAACACAACCTGATTTCTTAAGAAATGATGGAACATACTGTAAGCCATTGTAGGTAAGCCAAACCCGTAGTCCAGAATATCTAATAACGGACTACTAAATATATAAAAAAAGATTTATGGAATAGATGAAATAAAGAAGCAATGACATAATACTATCCCAAAACTAGGTGGTATTAGTACAAGAGTTGCTAATAATACAAGAGTACAAAGTGAAGTTCAACTGAATACACTGATATTAAATACCTCCCAATACAACATAGAGACTAGTCTAATATATAGAAGGGAAGTATGTATTACTCTAAATGTTAGAAGCTCACTCTAAGTCTACAAACTATGGCTTCTCCACATGATGCACATATCAATGATGATAACAGATAATGAAATTTGTAGGTTGAAGAAGTTTAGTATGAGTACCAAATGAATGGTACTCAGTAGTCAACTACCATCTGAGCTACAAAGATAAAGCAGATATAAACAATATATAAGTAAAATAGAAACTACACCCATAAATCCTGAAATCATGCAACAATAAATGAGATAATAAGGAAATACTATTCTATTCATGTTCAAGAGTCTAACATAATAATAATAAGAAAGTACGAAGGATGAACTATCCTATTCCGGTCATATTCATGAATTTCAATACAATACTATATATCCCTAACCAATGTATGAAAAAGTGGAAAAAGAAAATTATATATAGTAATATACAAGGCCAAGACAAGAATATAGAATATGAAGAATTAAAAGAAAGGATATATGATAGTACCATAGTTACATATAACTATATATATACATAGAGATATGTAGTTGACTAAAAACATAACCTAAATCATCATATCCTCATGTTAAGGCTTCATCATAATCCTATTAGCATCATGTACTATCATACTTATTATTTCTAATCCATATGTCTAAACATGTATAGTAGTCCAATCGTAAGATAGAAGAGGCCAAAAACATACCTCAAATCTCAATATTAAATCAATGACCAATCTGTCATAACAATTCATAATAATGATTATAATAATGATAATAGAAATATCAATAACAGATCGAGTAATCGGCTATTTTAGATAACCAAATACTTAGCTGAGACTTTGCATACCCCTACCGACCTAAGCTTAGAAGGTTCAAACAATATACAATAATACAAGACATATTAGTTACCCATATCTATACAAACGTCCCATACCTACTGATAGTTATATCTATACTGGTGATAGGCAATGCACATATAAGAATGAATGCAACAAAATCCACAATATCATAATCATCATCATCAAAACCTTTATTATCATAATCAACCTCTGATCTTTCCAGTTATATAATTATCATAACATCTTCTGACATTGCCAAGCATCAATATCATCATCACAATATTCTCCGACCTTGCCGGATATCAATATCATCATCACAATATCCTCCAGCCATGCTGGAGATTATCATATCTTGCCAAATATAATCACATCATCATAATAATCCCTGAACGTACCGTGAATTATCATAACATCTAAATCAATATCATATAATATAGAGCAAGCCCTACAAAGGCTAAAGTAAAATTCAAGCGCCACAAGGGCCAAAGTAAATGTAAGTCCTACGAGGGATAAAGTAAATAGATATGAAAAAATAAGCAAGGTGGATTATATTTCCATAATTTATTGCTCATCATCAATATCACCTTATAAATAAGTATATGCATATAATAGATGCAAGGGCTCAGGCTGTGGTTAAAAAGAGTATAAATCCATAAGTCCATTATCCGGAGTGATCTTCGAAACTAAATCATTATAAAGTGTAGAAATGGGTCAAAATATCTCACGATCAGAGGAATCAGTAGTGTCAAATCAAGGACCGAAATATACCTTGGTCAAATATTTAAAACATGTATATTAACCTCTTTTACACATTTAACTTATTCATTAAGTTAGGCAATTACTATCACTGTGAAGAAATCCATTTTAAGGTTGAAGGTGGGATTTATCCCTTAGTTAGTGACAACAAAAATAAGATTATAACTAATTGGAATTCTATCAATCATTGATGCAACAATCATGAATATATTGAATCTACGCATGCCATCACTAGTATTCAGTTAATAAAATCATATGCGTCATACCATATCTTCCTCTGCCCCATACCAGAGAAATGTGTATATAGATATACATAAATATATTACAACTATACCCTTTACAAAGTTAATTACTTCCCAAATGTCCATTCATATAATAAAATGACCTTAGGCCCAATAACGTGTCCAAAATAATCATACTATTATAATCATGGCCTTAGGACCACATATATAACCGAAACTCATATCAATACACATAAATGTATAATCATGTAACATCTCGCATTTTTGGTCCACCATTCACTGGTAACCTTACAACTAGGGTCACATGACCCATCAAGACACCCTGCGACATGTAGGGTAAGTCATAGTCAAGACATTTATGATAAAATTTTAGAAATTTTTAGCTATCTCGAGTACGACTTAGGGATATGAGTTTTAAGAAGTCTTGAAAAGTCCTAGGGACCCAATCATAACCCAATCAGTAAGTAAATGGCAGAGTTTTCCTCTGAGTATAAGTGGATTACTAAGAGTCCTAAGGACTTATTATGAGTCACTGGGTGTAAATCATAGGATGTCTAGTGTTTACCTAATTGGATTTGGTGTTGACCATGATTGAACCCTACAAGCCGTAGGGTCCTATTATGAGTTGTACTAGTAGAGTCGTAGGGTCATTAGTGTGTAGGTGTCCTAGTAAGTTCCTTTTATATGGCTCAATATGATGACTCATAATGAGTCTATACGAGTCGTATAGTGACCTATAGTCACTGATGACTAAATTTCAGTTTTTAAATTAAGGGCACTTTAGACAATTCCCTTCTCACCCAATTAAAACCCCAAATTCATAATGTACTTAATAAGGGCTATTTCTCATTCATAACACACTCAAACACTTCTAAATCTCTCTTAAATTTTCTCAATCTTCCATACTTAGGGTTTCAAAGAAGTAGGTCATCCAAGGGCTCTGAGGTAAAATTTCTTTAGTGAAACTTGGTATTTTGGGCTTGTTACTCTTCCATCATTGTTAATTTGTTAAAATCATATCTTTTAATGTATTGTGCATCAAATATTTTTGTTGGGTTGAAACTAAGGTTTGAGGGTTTTGAATACTTATTATTGAACAATGTTTTTCCCATGGTTTCCTTATGTTTATTCATGCTTTAATTATAGTTTTGAACCTATGGGTTTATGGTTAAGGTGAATAAACTAAGGAATTTTAATTTCCCCTAGTTTTGTGAATATTGACAATTGAAGTGGTAATTGCCTCAACCTGACATTGTGAAATTAGTTTTGAATATGAAAAGTATGTTAATTGAACTATTTTTGAACTATTTCATAATGTGATAGCCAAATAAAGTATAATTGTTTTGAATTAAACCATGTAGGGTTATAAAAATCCCCAAGCTAATGTATAATTGTACCACAGGGATTGTCAATTCCCCTAAGTGATGATATTTGATTTGGCATATTATTGTTACCTTGTAAGTGTGGTTGGTATGATGATACCAACAATGTATGACTTAATATCTATTATGGTTCAATAAATGAGGATGTGTGATAATTATATTAATTGGGCTTTAATGAGAGTTGTGTAGCTGAGACATGAAAGTGGAGGTTTAAGGGACCCTTACTGGAAATTGTGATTGCTGATGTGGGGGTCTAAGTGTTTGGGAGGTTCGAGTCCCTCTTAATATTATAATTCATATTATTAAGAGGTTCGAGTCTCCCACATATTATTACATGATTTGGTGCTTGTGTCACCTTGATATACAGGGAGATTTGAGTCCCCTACAGTGCATATATATACTCTTTGGTTCGTGCAACTACATGCACTAAGGCCCTACCATCTGGGGGAGAACTTAGCCTATATAGCCTGCGGGTTCCTTAATATATTATGACAGTTGAGCTACACAATCCAGGCTAATTTTTTAAAGTGCATGTTAAGCCTTATTCCCTATCGCAATATGTGATGTATATATGTACATGCATTTGATTATATGTATTGGTTTTGAATGATTTTGAACTACTGATCATGGCATTATGTTATCCTTATCCCTGATTTACATGCTAGTGTTTAAGCTACTAACCATCTCTAGATGCTATATCCCTACGTGATGTAGGAACTAAAGCTACTTCTTTTTTTTCTCCACAAAGTTAGGTGGATCAGCTTAGTTCATCATTTTGTGGTGGTGAAGTGGTGAACTTTCATATGTTGGAAGACTTTGACATTTTTGCAATTTTTACTATAAACTAGAGCTAAGAGTTTCATTATCATTAATGTTATTATTTTCATTCTCATTCTCTTCTGTCAGAGTTAGGGATATGTCTCCACCAAGACTGGTTTTGTTTCTTATATTAGAAGGCTTTGTTAAATTATTATCGACTTGGGTTATATTGGTTAGATGTTTTTACCACTTGCTAGTTATTGGTTATAGACTTATCATTTATTCTTTAAACTTATTTTGTTAAATATTCAGAATTCATATAACATAGGTGATATTGTATTGTTTGGTTAGGTGCAATAAGGGAGGTCTTTGGTGCATATAGGACTTGAGATGCCTGTGACATCCAGGACCTAGTTTGGGTCATTATAAAGAAGGTACTAGATCCTAGGTTTGGTGACATTGGGTATCCAATAAAGCTGTGACAAGTAGAGTCTCATTTATAGGTGTGTGGTGTTCCACACTTATAAGGAAAAGGCTACGAGACATTTTGGAGTGTTTTCCTTTCTTGTTATTCTAGTTCAAGAAATAGAATATAAGGTATTGAATATATTCTAATTTTCATATGTTATTTTCCATATCATGCCTCCTAGAAGATCTAATGTTTATTGAAACTCTTCTATCGTATTTGATGATAATGTAGATGGAGCTCGTCCTACTCTAGGAGTTCAGACCCGATCGAGGGTCACTACTTCTGATTGCCCTGAGGGAGCTCTACCATTTCCCCCTATCACTACTCAAGCACCCTAGGACGATATGTTAAATGTTAAATTTTGCTAGTCAATTTATGTTCTTACCTAGTTCGTGGCCTTCCAGACTGAGCAAATTTCTTCCATTGCCCTATCTTCTAAGGCTAATAGAGTTGGCTAATTTATAAGGTAGAGTCCTCCTACTTTCATCAGTTCTAATGTTTGGAAGAACTTTAAAATTTTATTGATAAGATAGAAAAGATCTTTCGTATGATGAATGCTACTAATTTGTAGGGTATAGAGTTCGCTTCTTATCAGTTAAAGTATGTAGCATATTAATAGTATAAAGAGTAGGTCTATTCTAGGGGTGAAGATGCTGAGACCACTTTGTGGGATGATTTCTTTAGTATTTTCCTTATTCGCTTCTTTCCTCAGGAGTTTGGGAAGGCGAAGGTCAAGGAATTCATAAATCTAAAGTAAGGCAGATGTCCATAAAAGAGTATGTCTTGAAGCTTTATTATTTGTCGTGTTATGTTCCTTACTTCGTGTGTGGTTTGCGGGTTTGAATGAGTAAGTTTTCTGCTGGGTTGTCCCTTGAGTTGATTTTTAAGAGCAAGGCTACCTTGTTGAACAAGGATATGGATATCTCTAGACTTATGGTGTATAACTAGCAAGTTGAAGAAAAAAAGAAGAAGCAACCTTAGATAAGTAAAATATAGAGTAAAAAGTTTTGCTAGTTCGATAAAGGTGATGGTCAGCATCAAAGTGGTAGAGATGGGGAAGAATAGCCTAAGAAAAAGTGGGGAAATTCTGGTCCCTACTTTATGGCTAAGAAGATTGGTCATATGTAGATGGATTGTCCTTCTAAGGTTGTTTATGGGGAAAATAAGGTTGTTGTTGCTTCTTATTAGTTCCTGCATTGAAAGGTTTTGCATCTGGTTTGGGCTCAGACACTAGTAAAAACTTTCTTTATGCTCTTTCTAACCACTAAGATACTGAGGCATCCCTCAATATTTTTATTGGTATGCTCAAACTCTTATCTCTTGATGTATATTGTATATTTGATCCTGAGTCTACCATCTCTTATGTGCCCATTTATGTGGCTATCCATTTTGGTTTTGGCCTTATGTGTATTTCTGACCCCCTTCTTTGTATCCTCCCTAGTGAATGACACCATTATGGTTAGAAAGGTCTATAGAAGTTGGGTGATGTCGTTATATGGTAGGAAAACCCTGGTGGATCTAATAGAGCTCGACATATTAGACTTTGATGTAATTTTTAGGATAGATTGGTTGCATTCGTGCAATGTGTCTCTTGACTGTCAGACCCGAAGGGTCAGTTTTTATTTCCCAAATAATTCGGTGATTAAATGGGAAGGTAGTTCCCTAGTACCTAAAGAAAGGTTTATTTTGTACCTTAGAGACTAGAAATTGATTTCTAAAGGGTGCCTCTATCACTTAGTACATATTAAGGAATATAGATTTGAAGGTCCTTCTTTGCAAGCTGCCCCTATTTTTTGTGAATTTCTTAAGGTTTTTACTAATGATCTTCAAGGTATTCCTCCTAATAGGGAAATTGATTATGGGATTGATATTATTTTACACACTCATCCCATCTCTATCCCTCCTTACAATATGGCTCTAGTTGAGTTATACAACCTCAAGGAGCATTTGAAAGACATCCTAGATAAGGGTTTTATCCATCCAAGTATGTCTCCATGGGGTGCACCTATTTTGTTCATGCATAAGAAGAATGGTGCCCATCAGATGTGTATTGATTAACACCAGTTGAATAAGGTGACGGTGAAGAATAAGTATCAACTTTTGAGAATTGATGATCACTTTGATTAGCTTCAGGGTACTAAGTTATTTTTAAAGATTGATCTTCGGTCTGGTTATCATTAGTTGAATATTAGGGAGGTTCATATCCCTCAGATTTCTTTTAGAAGTTGGTATGGTCACTTTGAGTTTTTGGTGATGTCATTTGGGTTTGACTAATGCCCCAACCGTATTTATAGATCTTATGAATCTTATTTTCTATCAATTTCTACACTTGTTTATCATTATCATTATTAATGATATTTTTGTGTATTCCAAGAGTAAGGGAGATTATGTCGATCACCTCTGCCTTGTATTACATGCCCTTAAGAAGATAATGTTGTATGCTAAGTTCTTTATGTATGAGTCCTGGTTGAATATGGTGACTTACGTATGTTATCTTGTTTCTAATAAAGAGATCATAGTGGAACCATAGAAGGCTGCGGTGGTTAAGAAGTGGTCTATACACTTGACTCCATCCAATATTTAGAGCTTCTTGGGTATAGCTGACTACTATACGAGGTTTGTGGAAAGTTTCTCTTCAATTGCTACCCCATTGACTAAGTTGACTCAGAAGAAGGTAATGATCTTGTGGTTTAATACTTGTGGGGGTATTTTCAAGAACCTAAAGGATCAGTTAACTTCAGCTTTGATTTTGAAACTTCCTAAGGGCATAAATTATTTTGTTGTCTATTATGTCCTGAGTGGGACTGGGTTGCGTGTTGATACAGCATGCCAACGTAGTTACTTATGACTAGAAAATTGGAAGTCCATGAGAAAAATTACCAGACCCATGATTGTGGTGGTGTTAGCATTAAAGATCTGGAAACCTTATTTGTATGGGGTCCACATTGATATCTATTCTGATCATAAGAGTATGCAATACATTTTCACTCAAAAGAAGCTAAATCTTAGGCAAGAGATATGTCTTGAGTTTCTCAAGGGCTATGACATGAGTCTTCACTTTCATTCTTGTAAAGTTAGCCTGTTTGTTGATGCTCTTAGCAAGTTATCCATGGGAAGCTTATCTTATATCGATAAAATAAAGCGAGATTTGGTGAAGGATCAACATTTGGCTAATCTTTGAGTTTGTCTTTTAGACTCCAAAAATGGTGGTGTGGTTGTTCAAGAGGTGTTAGAGTCATCTTTTGGTGTTGAGGTAAAGGAAAACAGATGTTGAATCCTATATTGATGCAACTTAAGAATAATATAGGTAGGAAAAATTTGATAATTTTTGAGATCGATGGTGACGGTATCTTGATGTATCAAGGTAGATTATGTGTTCCAAATATTGATGGGTTGCAAGGGAGAATTTTTGATGAAGCTCATGAGTCGCATTACATGATTCATCCTGGTTAGACTAAAATGTATCATGATCTTAAGGATATTTATTGGTTGAATAATATGAAAAGGGATGTGGCCAATTTCATAGCTAAGTGCATAGTGTGTTAGCATGTAAAGGTGGAGAACTTAAGGTCTGTTGGGTTGACTCAAAAGATTGAGTTGT
The DNA here is from genome assembly GCF_002878395.1 of Capsicum annuum. Lineage (NCBI taxonomy): Eukaryota > Viridiplantae > Streptophyta > Magnoliopsida > Solanales > Solanaceae > Capsicum > Capsicum annuum. Next base: position 14,615 of record NW_025846053.1, on the reverse strand, counting down.
TGGTGTAGAAATGGGAGATAATTAATAAGGATTATGTTACTGGACTTCTGTAGTCTCGCCAATAGTTAGATTCAATTTGGTTCAGTGTGGATAGATTGATTAAGTTTACTTACTTCTTGCTAGTGAGTAGTAATTCTCTTTTGAGGATTATGCTAAGCTATTTATAGGAGAATGGGAAGTTGCATGGTACTCCAGTTTCCATCATATCTGATTGAGGTACTCAGTTCTCATCTCACTTTTGGAGGCATTCAAATGAGGTTTAAGGACTACGATAACCCTTAGTACTACTTTTCACTCGCAGACGGATAGGAAAGTATAAGGGATAATTTAGGTCTTGGAAAATATGCTTCGGGATTATGTATTTGATTTTGGTGGTAGTTGGGTTGACCACATTACTCTCATAGAATTTTCTTACAACAATAGTTATCACTCTAGCATTGGTATGGCTGCGTTTGACGCCTTCCATGGTTGGAGGTAAAGATCTCCTATTGGGTGGTTTGAGGTTAGGGAAAACAAGATGTTTGGCCCTGATTTGGTTCACCAAGCCATGGAGAAGGTAAAGGTGATTCAAGATAGACATAAGAATGCCCAAAGTCACTAGAAGTCCTACACAAATATAAGGTGTAGGGATTTGGAATTTCATGTTGGTGTTTGGGTGTTCCCAATGATGTGCCCAATGAAGGGAGTGATGTAGTTTTGTAATAAGGGGAAGTTCAATCACTATTATTTTGGTCCGTACTTAGTTTTAAAGAGGGTTTGTAATATTGCATACGAATTGGAGTTGCCTACTAGCTAGAGATCCATTCACTAAGTGTTCTATGCTATAATGTTGAGAAAGTGTGTGGTCGATCTTTTGATGGTTGTTCCATTAGAGTAGGTAGGTATTTCATATTCCTTCTCTTTTGAGAAAGTCCCGATTGAGATTTTGGATCAGCAAGACCGTTGATTGCAAACTAAGAATATGTCATCAGTGAAGGTTCTTTGGAGGAACCAAAAGGTGGAAGAAGCCACTTATGAAGCCGAGGAGGAAATAAATTTTAAATATCCATTCTTGTTCCCTGTTCGAGATAATCATACATGAGGTATGGCTATTCCTTAACATTTTTTATTTCAGACTTTGTTAAAGGAAATTATAAATTCCATGGCATCTTTGTTTTCTGTCTATGTTAAAGGTATGTGTGGTTGTTTTTGGAGTCAAATCATGCTAATAAATTTCTTGTCCTATTATTTGATGAAAAATAATTCTAAGGGGGTAGTATGTAACGCCCCAGATTCTTGGTCCTTGAAGATATATAAAAATTTATCCTTTTTATCTGGAATATAACCTACCACTATGAGTCGTAGCATGTCTTGATAGGTCATGTAACCCTAGTCGTAAAGTGACTAATGAATGACTCTTGGGTTGTTGTCTTGATTACAATTTAGGGAAACGGGTCGTAAGGAGTCTTGACAGGTCCTAGGGACCCAATCTTTCACAAATCAGTTAGTATGTGGTAAAGTTCTACTCTGAGAACAAGTGGTTTACTAAGAGTCGTAATAACTTATTACGAATTGTTGGATACACATCATAGAATATTCGGTGTTTACCCAATTAGGTTCTATATTAACTACAACTGGACCTTACTAGTCGTAGGGTCCCATTACGAGTGGTACTAGTTGAGTCATAGGGTCATCAATGTGTGGGTGTGCTAGGAACTATCTTTGTTATAACTCAAGGTGTGAGTCGTATAAAGTTTATACAAGTCATATAGTGGCATGTAGTCATTGACGACTAAATTTTAATTTTTAAATTAAGGGTACTTCGGACAATTTCCTTCTCACCCAATTAAAACTCCATGTTTATAAAGAACTTAAAAAGGGTTATTTCTTATTCATAATGTACTCAAACACTTCCAAAGCTCTCTTTAACTTTCACAAGTAGCCATACTTAGGATTTCCAAGAAGTAGGTCATCCAATGGCTCAAGGGTTGAATTCCTTCCCTAAAACTTGGTATTCAGGCATGTTACTCTTCCCTCAATGTTAATTTATTAAAATAATATGTTTTAAAGTATTGGTCATGTAATATTTAAGTTAGCTTGAAATTGAGGGTTGTGGTTTTTGAATGCTTGTTGTCGAATAATGTTTTTCCTATAGTTTACATATGATTATTCATGTTTTAATTATGTCTTCGAACATATGGGTGCATGGGTATGATGAATAAACTAAGGGATTGTGATTTCCCCCAATTTTGTGAATATTGACAATTGAAGTGTTTTGACCTCAACCCTTTATTGTGAAATTGGTTTTGAATATGAAAAGTATGCATATTGAACTATTTTTTAACTATTGCATAATTAGAAAGCTTAATGAGGAATAATTGTTTTGAACTCAACCTTGTGGGGTTGTATAACTCCCCAAGCTAATGTAAAATTGAACCAAGGGGGTTGTGAATTCGCCCAAGTGATGATATTTGGTTTGGCATGTTGTTGTTACCTTGTAAGTGTGGTTGGTATAACGATCCAAACAATGGATGCCTTAATGTGTAATATGGTTCAATGAATGGGAATATATGATAATTTTTTTATTGGGCTTTAATAAGGGTTGTGTAGCTGAGTCGTGAATATGGAGGTCTCGAGGAACCCACATTAAAAATCACAGTTACCGATTAGGGGTCTATATGACCAGGAGGTTCGAGTCCCTCTTTATATTATTATCATATGATTGGGATGTTTGAGTCCCCTAAATCTTATTATATGATTTGGTTCTTGTGCCACCGTGATATTTAAGGAGGATTTAGTCCCGAATAGTGCATATGTATACCCTCTAGTTCGTGCGGCCACACGCACTGAGGCCCTACCAGCTGGGGAAGAGCTAGGGCCATATAGCCCGTGGGTGCCTTAGTATGTTATAACGGTTGAGCTACACAATCCAGGAAAAAGTTTTAAAGTATATGTTTAGACTTGTTTCTTATTTCGGCATATGATATATATATATATATATATTGTATTTATCTATGTATATGCATTTGATTATGTTCATTAGTTTTGAATGCTTTTAAACTATTGATCATGGTACCATGTAATCCTGATCCATGAGTTACATGCCAGTGTTCATCCCACTAACTATTTTCAGATGCAGTATCCCTACGTGATGTAGGCACTGTAGCTACTTCTTTTTTTCCTACACAAAGTTAGGTGGATCAACTTAGCTAATCGGTTTGTGGTGGTGAAGTGGTGAACGTCCATACTATTGAAGACTTTAACATTTAAGAAATTCATTTTATTAACTAGATATTAAAGTTTCATAATCATTAATATTATCATTTTTATTCTCATTTTCATCTGTTAGAGTTGGGGATATGTCCCGACCAAGACTGATTTTGTTTCTTATATTAGATGGCTTTGTTAAATTACTCTGGAATTGGTTATATTGGTTGGATATTTTGGTTACTTGCTAGTTATCGATCATAGACTTATCATTTATTCTGTAAACTTATCTTGTTATATATTCATAATTCATCTTACATAGGTGGTATTGTAAAGTTTTGTTATGTGCAATAAGGGAGATTTTCGGTGCATATGGAACTTGAGATGCCCGTCATGTTTGGGACCTAGTTTGGATCATTATAAAGAAGGTATCAGAGCGCAGGTTTGGTGTAATTGGGTGTCCAACAAAGCTGTGTCAAGTAGAGTATCATTTATGGGTGTGTAGTGTGCCACACTTACAAGAAGAAGTCTATGAGACATTTAGGAATGTTTTCCTTTGTTTTTATTCTATTTCAAGTTATAGAATCTAAGGTATTGAATATCCTCTAATTTTCATTTTTTTTTCATTTCATACCTCCTAGAAGATCTAATGTTTGTGGAAATTCGTCTATCTCATTTGAGGATAATGTAGATGGAGCTCGCCCTACTCCAGGAGTTCAGACCCGATCAAGGATCATTACTTCTGATTGCCCTGAGAAAGCTTCACTAGTTCCCCTATCCATGCTTAGGCACCCCAGAACGATGTGTTTAAAGTTGAATTTTGCATGTTAATTTATTTTCTTACCTAGTTGGTGGCCTTTTAGACTGAGTGGGTTGCTTCTATTACTCTATCCTCTAAGGCCAGTAGAGTTGGCTAATATATGAGGTTGAGTCCACCTACTTTAACTGGTTCTAAAGTTGAGGAAGATCCTCAAAATTTTATTGATGAGATAAAAAAAGATCTTTTGTATGATGCATGCTACTGATTTGGATGGTGTAGAGTTCACTTCTTATTAGTTAAAGGATGTAGAATATTAATGGTGTGAGGAGTGGGACCAGTCTAGGGGTAAAGACGCTGAGACCGCTTTGTGGGATGATTTCTCTAGTGCTTTTATTGATTTCTTCTTTCCTCGGGAGTTGAGGGAGATGATAGTCGAGGAATTCATGAATCTGAAGTAAGGTAGATGTCCGTAAAGGATATACCTTGAAGCTTCATCATCTGTCAAGTTATGTTTCATCGTTGGTGTCATAAGGGATTGAATGAGGAAGTTTGCCACTGGTTTATCCCTAAAGTTTATTTTTGAGAGCAAGGGTGCCTTAGTGAACAAGGATATGAACATCTCTAGACTTATGGTGTGTATGCAAGAAGTTGAAGAAGAAAATAATAATCAACCATAAATAAGTAAAATACATAGTAAGAAGTTTTTCTATTTGGATAAGGGTGGAGGTCAACAACAAAGTGGTAGAGATGGGAAAGTATGGCCTAAGAAGAGGTGGGGAAATTCTTGTCTCTACTCTACTATTGTACCTTATTCAAAATCATTGGGTAATCATTATTATCAATATAATAGTGGTTTTAGAGCACCAAGAGCTTAGCCTTAAGCTAGTGGTGCTCAGTCAGCTCTATCATACCCTCCCTGTTGATTCTATGGTCTGGTGCACCATGGTGTTTGTGAAGAACGAAGGAACAAGTGCTTTAACTATGGTCAGATTGGTCATATGTAGAGGGATTGTCCTTCTAAGGTTTCTTATGGAATAAATAAGGATCCTATTGCTTCTTATCAGCACCCACATTGAAAGGTGTTGCATCTACTTAAGTTTCGAGCACTAGTAAAAACTTTCTACATGCTCTTTTTACCCACTAGGATTCTGAGGCATTCCTCAATGTTGTTGCGGGTATACTCAAACTCTTTACTTGTGATGTACATTATATGCTTGATCCCTGGTCTACCGTCGCTTATGTGACCCCTTATGTGGCTATCTCTTTTGGTTTATACCCTGAGTGTATTTTTGATCCCTTCTTTGTGTCCATCCCAATGGGTTACTCCATTATGGTTTGAAGGGTCTATAGTGGTTAGGTAATGTCTATCTATGGTAGGGAAACCTTGGTGGATCTGATAGAGCTGGACATGTTAGACTTTGATAAGATTTTAGGGATGGATTGGTTGCATTCGTGCAATGCATCTCTTGACTGTCAGAATCGAAGGGTCAGTTTCTATTTCCCAAATGAGTCGGTGATCGAATGGGAAGGTAGTACTCTAGTACCTAAAAGAAGATTTATTTTGTATCTTAGAGCCTGGAAATTGGTTTCTAAAGGCTGCCTTTATCACTTAGTACATGTGAAGGACTCTAGATTCGAAGGTCATTCTTTGCAGACTGTCCCCGTGATCTGTAAATTTCTTGAGGTGTTTCCTGATGATCTTCTTAGTATTCCTCCTAATAGGGAAATTAATTGTGGGATTAATATTATTTTATACACTCTTCCTATCTTTATCCCTTCTTATAGAATGGATCTGGCTGACTTGAAGGAACTCAAGGAACAGTTGAAAGACATTCTAGATGAGGGTTTTATCCATCAAAGTATGTCTCCAAGGGGTACCCCTATTTTGTTCGTGCATAAAAAGAATAGTTTCCTTAAGATGTGTATTGATTACCACCAATTGAATAAGGAGATCGTGAAGAATAAATATCCACTTTCGAGGAATGATGATCACTTTATTCAGCTTCAGGGTGCTAAGTTCCTTTCTAAGATTGATCTTTTATCAGGTTACCATTAGTTGAAGATTAGGGAGCTTAATATCCCTAAGACTGCTTTACGAATATGGTATGGTCACTTTGAGTTTTTGGTTAAGTCCTTCGATTTAAATAATACCTCGACTGCATTTATGGATCTTATAAATCTAATTTCTTGTTAGTTTCTACACTTGTTTGTCATTGTCTTTCTTAATGATATTTTTGTGCATTTCAAGAGTGAGCCAGATCATATCGAAGAACCTTGTCTTGTGTTACAGGCCCTTAAACAGAAACAGTTATATGCTAAGTTCTCTAAGTGTGGGTTCTAGTTAAATATGCTAACATACGTATGTCATGTTATTTCTAGTGAAGGGATCATGGTGGATCCATATAAGGTTGCGGTGGTTAGGAAGTGGCCTAGACACACCTCTCCATTTGATATTTACAGCTTTTTGGGTTTGGCAAGGTACTATAGAAGGTTTGTGAAATGTTTCTCTTCTATCGCTACTCCACTGACTAAGTTAACTCAGAAAAAGGTAATATTCTTGTGTTCTAATGCTTGTGAGGGTATTTTTGAGCACCTAGAGGATAAGTTGACTTCGACTTTGATTTTGACTCAGCCTAAAGGCACTGATGGTTTTGTTGTCTATTATGATGCATCTCGGGTGGGACTGGGTTGTGTGTGATGCAACATGGCAAAGTGGTTGCTTATGACTCTAGACAATTGGAATTCCATGAGAATAATTACTCGACCCATGATTTGGAATTAGTAACTATGGTGTTTGCATTAAAGATTTGGAGACATTATTTGTGTAGCTTCTATATTGATATTTATTCTGATCATAAGAACAGGCAATACATTTTCACTCAGGAAAAGCTAAATCTCAAGAAAGTGAGATGTCTTGAGTTTCTTAAGGACTATCACATGAGTCTTCACTATCATTCTGGTAAAGTTAATATGGTTGTTGATGCCCTTAGTAGGTTGTCCATGATAAGCTTATCTCATATGGATTAAAAGTTGCGGGATTTGGTGAAGGATATTCGCCATTTGGATAATCTTAGAGTTTGTCTTTTAGACTCCAAAAATGGTGGTGTAGTTGTTCAAGAGGTGGCAAAGTAATCTTTTAGTGCTGACGTGAAGGAGAATAGATATTAGATCCTATGTTGATGCAAATAAAGAATGATGTGCATAGGCAAAATATGATGATTTTCGAGATCGGCGGTGATGGTATCTTAATTTATCAGGGTAGATTATGTGTTCTTAATATTGATGGGTTGCGATGGAGAATTTTTGATGAAGCTCACAAGTCGCTTTACATGAGTCATCTTGGTTAGACAAAAATGTATCATGATCTTAAGGAGATTTATTGATGGAATAATATAAAGAGGGATGTTGCAAATTTCATGGCTAAGTGCATGGTGTGTCAGCATGTAAAGGTGAAACACTTGAGGCCTGGTGGGTTGACTCAAAAGATTGAGTTGTCGGTTTGGAAATGGGAGATAATTCCATAGATTATGTTATCAATCTTCTACAGTCTCTCCAACAGTTTTATTTAATTTGGATCATCATGGATCGGATGACTAAGTTTGCTCACTTCTTGCTAGTGTGTACTAATTTCTCTTTTAAGGATTATGCTAAGTTATTTTATAGGAGATTTTGAAGTTGCATGGTAATCTAGTTTCCATCATAGCTGATTGAGGTACTTAGTTCTCAGCTCACTTTTGGAAGCGTTCAAATAAGGTTTAAGGACTACGGTAACCCTTAGTACTACTTTCCACTCGCAGACGGATGGGAAAGTAGAAAGGATAATTTAGGTCTTGGAAGATATGCTTCGGGCTTGTGTATTTGATTTTGGTGGTAGTTGTGTTGACCATATTCCTCTCATTGAATTTTCCTACAACAATAGCTATCACTCTAGTATTGGTATGGCTCTGTTTGAGGCCTTCCATGGTTGGAGGTGTATATCTCCTATTGGGTGGTTTGAGGTTGATAAAAATTAGATGTTTGGCCCTGATTTGGTTCACCAAGCCATGGAGAAGCTAAAGGTGATTCGAGGTAGACTTAAGGTTGTCCAAAGTCACAATAAGTCCTACCCGGATATAAGACGTAGGGAGTTTTAGTTTAGTGGTTGTGTTTGGGTATTCCTAAAGGTATTTCCCATGAAGGGAGCGATTTAGTTTTTTAATAAGGTAAAGCTCAGTCACCGTTATGTTGGTCCGTACTTGGTTTTAAATAGGGTTTGTAATGTTGCATATGAATTGGAGTCGCCTTCTAGCTTGAGCTCCATTCACTCGGTGTTCCATGTTTCGATATTGAGAAAATACATGGGCGATCTTTTGATAGTGGTTCCTTTGGAGTATTAGGGTTTTTCATATTCCTTGTCTTATGAGGAAGTCCAGTCTGAGATTTTTGATCGACAAGTCCGTCGATTACGGACAAAGCATGTGCCATTGGTGAAGGTTCTTTGGAGGAACCGAAAGGTTGAAGAAGCCACTTGTGAAGCCGAGGAGGACAGAAAGTTAAAATATCCGTTCTTGTTCCACGCTCTAGATAATTGTGCTTGAGGTATGAATATTCCTTAACATTTTTTATTTCTAACTTTGTTAAAGGAAATTATAAATTCCTTGGCATCTCTGTTTTCCATCTATGTTAAAGGTATGTGTGGTTGTTTTTGAACTCAAATCGTGCTAATAAATTTTTTGTCCTATCATTCGAGGAAAAATGATCCTAAGGGGTGATTGTGTAACGCCCCATATTTTTGGTCCTTGAAAATATCTAAAATTTTATCCGCAGTGTCTTGACTACAACTTACCCCTATGAGTAGTAAGGTGTCTTGACGGGTCATGTGGCCCTAGTCGTAAAGTGACCAGTCAATGATTCTTGGGTTGCTATTTTGATTACAACATACGGATATAAGTCGTTGGGAGTCTTGACGTGTCCTAGGGACCCAATCTTAACCAAATTAGTAAGTATGTGGCAAAGCTCTGCTCTAAGTACAAGTGGCTCACTAAGAGTCATAATAACTTTAAGGAATTATTAGGTGAAAATCATGGAATGTCCAGTGTTTACCCAAATGGGTTCTATGTAAACTACGACTGGACCCTACAAGTCGTAGGGTCCCATTACTAATGGTACCAGTTGAGTCATAAGGTCATCAATATGTGGGTGTCTTAGGAACTGTCTTGGTTACAACTCAAGGTGACAAGTCGTAATGAGTCTATACGAGTCATATAGTGGCCCGTAGTCACTGACGACTAAATTTCAATTCTAAAATTAAGGGCACTTTGGACAATTCCCTTCTCACCCAATTAAAACCCCATGTTCATAAAGCACTTAAGAAGGTTTATTTCTTAGTCATAATGTACTCAAACACTTCCAAAGCTCTCTTAAACTTTCTCAAGTAGCCATACCTAGGATTTCTAAGTAGGTCATCCAAGGGCCCAAGGGTTGAATTCCTTCCCTGAAACTTTGTATTTCAGGCATGTTACTCTTTCCTCATTGTTAATTTGTTAAAAGCATATGTTTTAAAGTATTGTTCTTGGAATATTTAAGTTAGCTTGAAATTGAGGGTTGAGGGTTTTGAATTCTAATTGTTGAACAAAGTTTTTCCTATGGTTTACATATGATTATTCATGTTTTATATATGGTTTTAAACTTGTGGGTGCATGTGTATGATGAATAAACTAAGAGATTTTGATTTCCCCCAATTTTGTGAATATTTACAATTAAAGTGGTATGACCTCAACCCTATATTGTGAAATTGGTTTTGAATATGAAAAGTATGCACGTTGAACTATTTCTTAACTATTGCATAATTAGAAAGCCTAATGAAGCATAATAGTTTTGAACTAAACCTGGTGTGGTTGTATAACTTCCCAAGCTAATGTATAATTGAACGAAGGGGGTTGTGAATTCCCCCAAGTGATATTATTTGGTTTGGCATGCTATTGTTACCTTGTAAGTGTGGTTTGTATAACGATACAAGCAATGTATGCCTTAATGTGTAATGTGGTTCAATGAATGGGACTGTGTTATAATTGTTTTTATTGGGCTTTAATCAGGGTTGTGTAGTTGAGTCATGAATGTGGATGTCCTAAGGGACTCACATGAGAAACCGCAGTTGCTGATTGGGGATCTATATGACTGGGAGGTTTGGGTCCCCCTTTATATTATTATCATATGATTGGGAGGTTCGAGTCCCCCATATCTTATTACATGATTTAGTTCTTGTTTCACCTTGATATGTAGGGAGGTTCAAGTCCCCTATAATGGATATATATCCCTCTAGTTCGTGTGGCCACACGCACTGAGGCCCTACACGCTGGGGAAGCGCCGAGGTCATATAGCCCGTGGGTGCCTTCGTATGTTATGACTGTTGAGCTACACAATATGGGCAAAATTTTAAAGTGTATGTTAAGACTTGTTTCCTATTTCGGCATATGATATATATATATATATATATGTATATGCATTTTATCATGTACATTGGTTTTGAATGCTTTTAAACTGTTGATCATGGTACTATGTTATCCTTATCCCTGAGTTACATGCTAGTGTTCATCTCACTAACCATCTCCGGATGCAGTATCCCTACGTTATGTAGGCACTGGAGCTACTTCCATTTTTTTATGCAAAGTTAGGTGAATCGGCTCAGTTCGTCAGTTCGTGGTGAGCTTCCATACTTTGGAAGACATAGACATTTTATCAGTTCTTATTACAGACTAGAACTGAGAGTTTCATTATCTTTTTCATTCTCATTATCATCTATCTAAGTCGGGGACATGTCCCAACCAAGACTAGTTTTGGTTCTTGTATTAGAAGGCTTTGTTGGATTGTTGTAGACTTAAGTTATATTGGTTTGATGTTTTAGCCGGTTGTTGGTTATTGATCATAGACTTATCATTTATTCTTTAGCTTTATCATGTTATATGTTCGAAATTCATCAAACAGAGGTGATATCGTGTTGTTTGGTTAGGTTCAATAGGGGTGATCCCCGGTGCATGTGGGACTTGAGACGTCCGTCACGACCAGACCTTGGTTTGGGAATAGACAAATCATCCATAACTATAGGCCACAATATACTTACGAGGCATAATGTCTCTATAAGATATTAAGAATATCTATAATCCTCTCGCACATAGGAGCATCTCACTTCTAGGAGGCATACTGTCATCATGGAAGCATAACTTGTAACTATGAAGCATGTCACATCTATGATACGTCTCGTATCTATAGGTCAAATATCATGAAGAATAGAAATAACATCTCTAAAGGCCCAATATCATATCTAAGAGGAAATCGAATCTCTAAATGCCCAATATCATGTCAAGGAGAAAATATCATCTCTAATGGCCCAATATCACATCTAAGATATTGATGCTTAGAGTAAAGAGTTAAACCGTCATAAAGTTCCCGAACCTCTAATGGCCCAATACCCAATAGTCAAATCCTCATATAATTCCCAAACCTCAAAATTCAAGGTTAAGTTATTCTAATCATAATAAATCCTAACATTCACATTCACATGCAATATATAGATCATACATCGTCTATGGATAAGAGTGATAGCGCTCAACTTACAAGTCAATTTAAGTGCCAGGCGGTCGTTGTCAATATAATAACGCAACAAGAGTCGGGATCGAATCCACGAGGAATAATGTGAGTGGCGAATAGGTAAGTTAAAAATCAAAGTACGACAACACCCAGGCGCACATGCAAGTGTATGTGGTCTACCAAGTAGTACAGTAGCATAATGAAAGTGAAGTATAGATCCCACAGGGACTTGATCTAACAACGATTCTATTCTAGTTCACAATTTAGATTCCATTGATGCAATGGTAACCGAAAAGTGTTTGGAATATTATAAATTGCAAGTAAAGTAAACAATGCAAAAAGTAAAGATCTTGATACAATCAATAGGATAAAACCCAGGGTTAAAGCACTTCGAACACTTATACTATGTTATTGAACTTCTTTCGTTAACTTGCTTATCTTGGTGGTTGATTCATAGGGTTAATCACATGATCATGGTCTGCAGACCCTTTAATCCTTGACCTAAGTTGAACCTTACAATTGCATTGTTGAGTGGGGATGTAATTTTCCAGTTAAGTGGTTTAAGCTATCATCCTACGTGTGAATCAAGTAAGGAATCTATGTACCTCCCAGTCCTAGATACTAATTTGAATTCCTTATTTCATAAAAGAATACAAACCATACTGTTTTCATCTCCATGCTCTATCTCCATATTCTCTCTCCTAAGATAAAAAAGTGGACAATTGATATATTCTCTGGGTGATCAATCCATCAAATAGTTAAATCAAAGATGAACACACAACAAATAATGATAAGAAAAATTAAACAAACTTAATTCAAAACAATAGTACTCATGTTCTTGGGTTTAACCGCGAAAAAAGGGTGTTTAGCCACGCATAGTCATAATTGTAATCACAAGGTTGTAATTAAATACTATGAACATGAATGAACTAAATTAAAATAATAAAAACCTAAAAGTTGAAATTTTAGCATCTCCTTAATCCTCCAAGAAGACAAAAGATGTCGAAAACGTTTAAAATGTTGTATTTATAGCCCAAGGTAAGCCAAAGCCGTGTAGGACAAAAGTTCCATCAATTTGTGAGCAAGGGAGTAGAAGGGGATCCGCCGTTGATCACCGCTCCAGCCAAGGATCCACCCTAGGTAGAGCCCATCTATGGCTAGGGCACCGCGGGTTCATAGCTTTGGCACACTAGAATTTGCTTCCGAGATTTTTTTAAGTGTTGTTCATCCCATCTTAGTCCCCTGTCTTGTGGTATCATTCCCATGGATTTCCAGATTTTATATCATCAATATATCACCATATTCAGCTCACAAATCTTCCTACACAATTACAACACACGAATTAGAGATCACAACAACACAATATCCATGACGATGAATCACAAAGACAAGTAAGACTAGACTAATTCGCATAGATCTTTAACTTATGTTACGACTCTTAACTTAATCAAATTGAACCTTGAAGATTACCAACAAGTTATTCCACTCATAATTAAAAATTAAAAATATTTTGAATGCATAAAACACAATAGAATCCAACGGGATCAACTAGACAAGCACTTAGCTCAAGCCCGTAATGCTAGTTTCCATAATTGAACTCTAAATGAATCATTTAAGTACAACTTGTTTGGAATTCACTATGAACATTGTAATCACGTACTTTAACACTTAGATGCACATTTATCTCATTATCAATCCATATAACATACGAATCATCCTCAAAACATGGCTACAAAGACTAGAATAGTGACACTAGAATGCATAAATACACTCAACATCAAATTACTTACTAAATTCAAACTTACAATACAAAGATTTATGGGTTTTACATGTTTTCGAAGAAATTATTAATTTTGGGCTTCTAAATTACTAATTCAAGACTAAAAATAATTAGAATATAATCAATTAAAATGGATCTTGGGATGATGCTTTCCTAGAAGCAAGTTATGCATGGGAACCTAATAATTCGGTGCAAATTCTAATCGTTGATGATGTGGTAGGCTAGGTTTAGAATCCTTGAGTCTAGTTTTTCAACAAAACCTCAAAGATGTAACTCTTTGACTCTTTCGAGTACCTAACGAGTGTGTCAATTAAAGCCAACAATACCTTAATTAGGCACCCCTATTTCTAGGATGGTACCCAAGGGATAGTAAACCTCATATTCACCCTTGTGTGTAAGATGGTGAAAATTAGCAAACTAAGCCTAATATTTGTCTACAATTGTATTGGTTCCCACATCCCTCTTTTAAGGATGATGACGGTTCCTAAAGTTCACCGAAACCCCTCTTTCAAGGATAGTTTAGGATTTCAAGATCTTGGGGCTTTTAGCCATAAACTAATTTAGGGTATTTAATGCTTTCACCGATAAATCCTTATTAATTTACTCAAGAAATAGTAGAACCAAACACCAACAAATTAGCATATGCACAAATGAATCACAAACCACACATAAATGCACCTTATTCTAACATAATCCCAATAGGAAGAACTAGCATCTCATAAAGATAAGAAACAAAAATACTCCAAAATCTCCATCAATTTGATTCATGAAAATTAAAGAGAATCCAAACCACTCTTTATATTCCAATGAATCCACAATGGGTTTTGCCAATCCTTCACTTTCGAGCTTCTCTAATTAATTTTGCCTAAAATTAGTATAAATTCAAGCTCCAAGCTCCAAGTGATAAACCCTAAACTAAGGATAGGATAATATGTATGATAAAAGATAGAAAAGCTATGGATAAACAAAGCCCAGAATTATCAAACCTACCAGAACAGGTATATTTATTTATGATTATGAATAGCTAAATTCATAAATTCCTGACAATCATGATATGATAAAATAAGTTCATGATAGTTACTTTATAGTAGAATTATTTGAAAAATAGCATGATAATAAGTTTATTAGCAAAGTGGAAAAGGAGAAAAATCTCTAAGAGCTATGCCATCCTAAAAGTGAAAGCGGTGAGGCAAGAAAGCCGTGATAGGGGAGTAGCCAGAGTAGAGGCGCTGTTTAAGGGAAAAGTATCTAGCTTACCATGCTAATAGTGACCGAAGAACATGTTATTTAAAAATAATCTAGTATATAGTAATCTAAAATGAT
>NW_025846052.1:0-1075 GCF_002878395.1 Capsicum annuum | reverse complement strand
GGTTGATTTTGATAGATGGGAAGCATGATGGCTCCCGATGTATATTTATATATTACTGAAATTATTTTGTTGTGGATTGTCTTTGAAATGATCTGAGCTAAGTCTGGGAGAAATCATTAGCACCGAGTGGGAGGTATTAAGCGACCTTACTTCCCTAGAACTACGTGCCCCCGTAGAAGTGAGCCTGAGGCTGATTTATATCATGATCACTAGTTTGTGTGGATTTGATATCAATAGTCCTACTCCGATGGCAAGGATAGGACGGCTCTCCCCAATGTGGGTTGTATGTTGGACTCTATGTAGCTTACATGGTTTATGTCGGTTATAGGATCTTCCAGTGTCTATGTGTTTCCTTGTGTCTATGGTGAACGGTGAAGTGATTTGAAAGTGAATTTGTGAAAGTTATTCCTTCAAAAGATTTAAATGGTATTTACATAATGAGAATTGATATTCTTGATGAACTGAAAGTGATTGACAAATTATATGATGACTCACATGTGTTAAATTATATGATGACTCACATGTGTTATTATACTTATTTCATCCTCTCATGATTATGATGATTTTCTTCGGGCTATGAGAATCTGTCATACATCCTGCATATTTCTTATAAATATTTATGATGATAATGTTTATAAAACTGCATACACCCCTATATACTCGGTTCCTTTCCATGGTACTGACCCACATCTTCAGATGTGGGCTGTATTTTCTCAGAATGTAGGGTCAGGTGCTCAGTTCCAGGTTCGACAGTGATTCTTTGGGCATACTGTTCTACATCCTCTGTCATGGTGAGTCCTCATGTTTTGACGACGTGATGTCTGATGTTGGTTTGACGGAATTGTTTACATTTGATAACTGAGTATGAGTCAGTTGGGGCATGTCTCAATAGCTCGCTGGTTTTATTGATTTTCTTAGTGGCTTGTCAGACTAGTATAGATGTTGGGAGTTGACTAATAAGTCGTATTTTTTTATCTTTTTGAAATTCTTTTACTCTTGAATGATGTTTACTCTGTTGATATTTAAGAGTTATTTATGGAAACCAAGTTGATTTGTGTTGAACTAAATAAAAAAG
>NW_025846051.1:0-1090 GCF_002878395.1 Capsicum annuum | reverse complement strand
ATTTATTTTATCATTTCATGATTGTTGGAAATTATGAATTTAGCTATCCATAATCATAAATAAATATACCTGTTTGGGTAGTTTTGATATTTCTGAAGTTTGTTCCTCCATAGCTTTTTCCATTGAAATATGTCTATTTAATTAACTGAGTAAAATATTTGTTGTGGAATGGAGAGAGTATTTGCTTCAACGCATGAAGGCTTGCCTTGCAATGCCTTTAGTTGCCTTCATTTATAGAAAAAAAACTTTACAATCTTCACACGTTTGTTTTTTAAATGTAAAACAACTACTAAAAAAGTCAAAAAAGGAGGCTACTACCTAGCCTTTAAATTTTCTACAAACCTACAAGCCTAAAAATCTACAATAATTACAACTTTTATGTAAAGTTTAAAGACTTTGTACAATAATTTAATATCTTTTCTCTGTGGATCTTGTCGTATCTGCTATATCTCCATTATTGCTTCTTATCCTATCTTTCCAGCTGACATTTTGTCTTCTTTTATTCTAGATGTACTTCTTGAATAATGTTATCTTCTCCATTACATCTTGAACATTGGTGATCTGGATATTTGGTTCCAATTATTTTACAATATCTTGTCAGTAGTCCGTCTGAAATAAATCCTTTTTTAATTGCTCTTGCGGTAGATTGTTTTTCTGGGTTGAGTAATATCATTATCCATTGTCTGACATTTTCCATATCTGTTTGTCGTAGATCTTTTGAATTAGAGTAAATCATTTGATGATCTCTCGAATAATAGCTCCATATTGGGTTTCCATTAGTATAATTATTTGCTAGTTCTTGGATAATCGTAGCTAGTCCAATAAGTCGTTTATTTGCGTAGAAATTGGGTATCTTAATTCTGGGTATCTCCGATTGTTGTGTAATATCTTCTGGTATGATCATATCGCTAGTTAGTCCTATCTTTACAACTTGTATAACTGGTTTTATTTCGTCATATGGTATCTCTGCCGGTGCAGTATAACACTTTATGTAAAATAAATTTTCTTTCGTTATCCTTTTGTAGGTGGTGAATATCTTGTATAATTCTTCCATAGCTGTTAATTCTTCTCCGTCTTGGGTATATATGGT
>NW_025846050.1:0-2629 GCF_002878395.1 Capsicum annuum | reverse complement strand
GACATTCAAGAAAATCTTTATTTTGATGAGATTCCTATTGAGATTCTGGATTTTAGTGTCCGAAGACTAAGGAACAAAGAAATTCCCTTGGTCAAGGTGTTGTGGCGAAACCAATTTATTGAGGGTGCAACTTGGGAAGCTGAAGCGGATATGCGATTCAAGTACCCGCACCTATTTTCTGTGAACTCCAATCAAACCGAAGGTACCGTTCTTTCCTAAATCATGCACTTTTGATAAAAGTTGCAGTAGTTCAACTGTCATTTATTATGTGTTCAACTGTAGTTTCTTGAATTTGTGCATTCTATGTTGCATTCGGAGTGAGAAACAATGTGGTGATGAGTCTAACGAATTGTTTCAGCTGTATGCTCTATTCCCTATCTAATCTTGGCATGTCTAGCATCATTCGAGGATGAATTTTTCCAAGGGGGGGATGATGTAATACTCCGGGAAACTTTTCGTTGAAATTTTGTGCATAAACATATTAGGTTCTATCTTATAGAATGAATTATAAATTATCCGTACGGAATGTATTAGATTATGAATCACCATTGCATAGAGTATCGAATAATCTGTCCAACGATAAGTGGATCATCCAAAACGGACACCCGAGCGACGAGTTATGAACATTCTGATCGAACTGTGAATAGTAGTGAACAGTAAAACGTGTAGGAAAAAGTACTGTGGCCAGGCGTATTTTTTCTCCAACTTTAAACGATCATAACTCCTTGTACATAATGATCTGGGTGATCTACTATATATTAATGGAAAGATCCGCGAGTCCTTTTTCCAATGAAATTGGTTTAATCCAATTTGTCTATCGAAGCAAAACGTTATGGTCGATCTACTTCAGCCTATCAAAAGCGAATTTTTGGGTCAATTTCAAACGATCATAACTCCTTATACACAATGATTTGGGTGATATACTATATATCAACGAAAATATATAAGATTCCTCTTTCTAATGAAATTGGTTTCATCCAATTTGGATATCGAAGTAAAACGTTATGGTTTATCTACTTCAGACTATCAAAATAGTCCACCAAAGGACAGATTCGAGAAATTTTTTATTTTGAGGGGCGTTTTGGTCATTCTGCCTCACCCAAAATCTGTCCAAACCCTATATTAAAGCCTATTAGAAGCATTATATGTTATATTTCATCAAATTCCCTCAAAAAGAAATCCCTAAGCTCCTACATCCAACTTCAAGAACCTCCAAAGTTCACCATTAATTCTGCAAATTTATTCAAGATTCCAAGTTCCTAATTCAAGAACTCCAAGAATCATCATTCAAAGGCACGATTAACATCTCAGAAACGAGTATCGATCTAAAGTTCATCATTCAAGGTATGTGGATTTTTTCAACAAGAACTCTCTTTCGTTCTTGTGCCCAAAAGTAATTTTCTTTACAAAGACATGATTTTTATTTGATTTTTACGTATTTGAAGTATAAATCCATATATTATGATGATTATTATGAAATCTTGGTGTTTATGATTTTGAAAGATGAATTTACATGTGTGGAGATATAAAGCATGAATCTTGAATGATATTTATCATGATTTTGATATTTGGGTCGTGAATCCCCATTGGAAATTGTGTTTTTTTAGAAAGTGTGTGTTATAAGCACGTTGATGTTGAATATTGGATATATTTTGAATGATTTGACCTTTTGGTCTTAATGGAGTTGTTTTGAACTCGAGTGTGAAAGAAATCCACAACATGGTTGATTTTGATAGATGGGAAGCATGATGGCTCCCGATGTATATTTATATATTACTGAAATTGTTTTTTTGTGGATTGTCTTTGAAATGATCTGAGCTAAGTCTGGGAGAAATATTTAGCACTGAGTAGGAGGTATAAAGCGACCTTACTTCCCTAGAACTACGTGCCCCTATAGGAGTGAGCCTTAGGCTGATTTATATAGTGATCACTAGTTTGTGTGGATTTAATATCGATAATCGTACTTTGATGGCAAGGATAGGATGGCTCTCCCCAACTTGGGTTATACGTTGGATTCCATGTAGCTCACATGGTTTATGTCGGTTATAGGATCTCCCAGTGTGTGTGTGTTTCCTTGTATCTATGGTGAATGGTGAAGTGATTTGAAAGTGGAATTGTGAAAGTTATTCTTTCGAAAGTTTTAAATGATATTTACATTATGAGCAGTGATATTCTTGATGAACTGAAAGTAATTGACAAATTATATGATGAGTCACATGTGTTATTGTACTTATTTCATCCTCTAATGATTATGATGATTTTCTTCGAGCTATGTGAGTCTTTCATACATCCTGCATATTTCTTATAAATATTTATGATGATGGTGTTTATACAACTGCATACACCCCCATATACTCGGTCCCTTTCCATGGTACTGACCCACATCTTCGGATGTGGGCTGCATTTTCTCAGAATGTAGGTTCAGGTGCTCAGTTCCAGGTTCGACAGTGATTCTTCGGGCACGCTGTTCTACGTTCTCTGTTGTGGTTAGTCCTTATGTTCTGAGGACCTGATGTCTGATGTTGGTTTCACGAAATTATTTACATTTGATAACTGAGTATGAGACAGTTGGGGCATGTCTTAATGGCCCGCTGGTTTTATTGATTTTCTTAGAGGCTTGTCAGACTAG
>NW_025846049.1:0-2792 GCF_002878395.1 Capsicum annuum | reverse complement strand
TCTAGTCATGCTGATATGCAAACCAGCGGCTAAGTTGTCAGGCTGAGTAATTGAGAATTCACCTATCTCCCTACTAGGAAGAGGTTTGGTATTTTGTTTTGTCTTATTTTCTGTTTTTCGAATTATTTCAGGGTTGTAGTTCGGGATCTATCTTGTTTTGTCCCTTTGTCGTTTATATTCAAACCCTTCTATCTTTCATTTTTATTAAATGGAGTGTCCCCTTTTTCTTTGTGTTTTAAATATGTGTTGTTTGTTTGTTTTTTTTACATAGTATATTTTATGTTGACTTTAGCGATATGATATGCTAGTGAAATTTACAGCTAGATCTTAACATCCAATTTAAGAATGAACATTGAATCAGAGGGTTAAAGTTAGAAAAAGAGAGCATCTGAGGAAATAGATAGAGTGCTGGGGCATTTGGTGATCAAGTTGAAACCTTCTTTGAAAATTAAGGCTATTATTTTGAAAATCGTGAGAATAACTTGGTCATTAATTGAAAGACATATCTCAATTAGGTCAAGTAGTGAATGTGTGATCTTATGTCAAAAGGAACAGGAAGAAAATCAGCTCCACGAAGTCATGAGTCCTTCAGCATGAGGAATGTACAACGAAAATGGAGTTGTATGTTTGACAAGTGTAGAAAAAGAAGTGACATACATGCTCAGTTGAAGTTAGTGTTGTTAAAGTGGCACAAATGATCTTCATCTTTCATTTTCATATTGCATGATATGTACTTGCATTTTTAAAGATTGAAATGACGAAGGCCTTTCATTCTACTATCCAAACATCGTGTCATCCTTTGTTTACCCATTTGAGCTTTAATCATATTTTCTTTCATACCCCTCTTTTGGAATCATATAGAATCAACAATGCTCAAAAGAAAAGGTGTCGAGCAAAACAGTAGAGTCAGAAAAGTTTCAAAAAAAAAGAAAGAGAAAAATGTGTCCAAAAGGAGAAAAAGAAGAGCATCAAGAAAAATAAAGTCAGAAAAGTCCCAAAAAGAAAAGAGTCAACAAAAAGAAAAAAAAAAACTTAGAATCAAGTGAAAGAAAAACAAGCTGCCAGAACTACGCATGACCTGATTCTCCTCTCTCAGGGGTGAGATACGTAGGCTACCCTACTAAGGGCTCGGTCCAACCAAATAAACAATTTAGAGTCACCCAATCAAAAAAAAAATAGGGCATGAGTTAATCCTCATTGTTTGAGTCGATTCCAAAAGTTGTAAGTCCTACCCCACTTCAAGTGTCGTTTGGGCCCCATGCCATCCTTTCTTTCTAACCTTATCCAAAAGCCAAGTTACAACCAAAGAAAGACCTTCATATCAATCTTTGAGGATGTTAAGGCTGAGCATGCAAGGGATATGATGATGCATTTGGGAACTATTTGTCTTCCTCAGCATAGGGAATCAAGAGAGAAATAAAAATGAGAGAGTCTTATTCTTGAAAACTCTTATGGGCACCATAAGGCGATGGTAAGTTGAGAGAAATAAAAATGAGAGAGTCTTATTAGTGAAAATCCTCACGGGCACCATAAGGCGATAGTGAGCCGAGAGAAAATGAAAGAAGCTTGTTGGCGAAAACCCTTCAAGGCGACACTATCCGAATGGGGTCTTAAATGCAATTGACCTAAGAAAGCAACTCAGTTTCAAGGCCATTAACTCAACAACAATGGGTATAAAGTTTGGATGAAAAGATCAAGTTGCTTAATCCAAAATGCATGGCATAATCATTAGTGTTGACTGTCATTTTTAGATGAATTTTTTGTTTTTTTGTTTTAAAAGGGGACATTCATTGTCTTTTCTTTCTTCTCTTTATTTTAATTTTATCTTTCTTAAGTCAGTTATCAAAACAAAAATTGTCATTCTTTTTTTTTGTTTCTTGCCTTTGAGTCAAGTCCGTGTCAAACAAGTAAGAAAAGATTTTGAAACTGGTTACCAGCTTCTTTAATTACACAAAGAAAGACAAAAACTAGCACATGAAAAAAACATGATTGTGAGCCCATAAAAAGGCATGCAAAAATACTGTGTTTGTTTCAGAGTCACTCTTAATAAACTGAGTTTGAGTCAATGATACAGCAAGTCAGTGACATATGCTAATGGTTGGAAGCAAAGCTAAATGTGACGGGGTCAGGAGCAATTGCCTTAAAAGCCAAAGCCACAAACTAGCCATCATGTTTTTAAACTCACAAGTTTTCTTTGTATGTAATAGGAATACATGTTACATTTAGATCAAGAATTTCAGAGCCTAAACATCAAATCCCGTAATTGCTCACCTCAAAAAATGCAAGAGGCAAGGTTGCTACACAAGTTTGGTAATCAAAACCATGGTAAAACTCATAATTCAAGATCTTTAGGAGACACACTTCCTTGTTTTGGTAATTCAAGCAGTTTTGGTAAGGAGACGCACTTCATTGTTTTGATAATTTAAACAACATTGATAAGGAAACACACTTCCTTGATTGGGTAATTTGAATTTTGCTTCTTAGGTAATGCACTTCCTAACTTAAATCTTGATTCCTTGAAGACGTAACTTTTAGTTGAGTCATTCACCTTGACTCCTAGAAAACGTACCTTTTAGTCGAGTCATCCCCTTTGATTCCTATAAGACGTACCTTTTAGTCGATTCATCCCCTTTTATTCCTATAAGACGTATCTTTTAGTCGAGTCATCCCCTTTGATTCCTATAAGACATACCTTTTAGTCGAGTCATCCCCTTTGATTCCTATAAGACGTACCTTTTAGTTGAGTCATCCCCTTTGATTCCTAAAAGGTACGTCTTATAGGAATCAAAGGG
>NW_025846048.1:0-2777 GCF_002878395.1 Capsicum annuum | reverse complement strand
AGTTTCCAAAAAAAATCACATTCAAAACACAAAATCCCCATTAAAGTCACTACACTTAACCATTTTCAAGTGACTACGTCACCAACCTAACCACATTCAATACACAAAATCCCCTTAAAGCCCCTACCCTTAACCATTTTATACTGTCTAAGTATCAAAATAAAACCACACTCAAAACAAAAAATCCCCTTTAAAGTCATACACTTAACCAATTTCTAGTGACTAAATATCAAAACAAAACTACATTTAAAAGAAAAAATCCCCTTAAACAACCAAACCACATTCAAAACAAAAAATCACCTTTAAAGTCCCAACACTTAATAATTTACAATTAACTAAGTCACCAACCAAACTACATTAAAAATAAAAATCCCCTTAAAAATCCCTACACTTAACTATTTTCAAGTGACTAAGTCACCAGCTAAACCACATTCAAAACTAAAAATCTCTTTTAAAGTCCCTACACTTAACCATTTTCAAGTGACTAAGTCACCAACCTAACCACATTCAATACACAAAATCTACTTTAAAGCCCCTACCCTTAACCATTTTATGCTGACTAAGTATCAAAATAAAACCACATTTTAAAAAAACTCCTCTTTAAAGTCACTACACTTAATCAATTTCTAGTGACTAATTATCAAAACAAAACTACATTTAAAACCAAAAGTCCCCTTTAAAGTCCCAACTAAATCATTTTCAAGTAACTAAGTTAGCAACCAAAGAATATTCAGTATAAAAATCCCATTTAAAGTCCCTACACTTTACCATTTTAAAGGTACTAAGTTTCAAAACAAAATCACATTCAAAATACAAAATCTCCATTAAAGTCACTACATTTGTCAATTTTCAAGTGACTGAGTGCCCAACCTAACCACATTCAATACACAAAATCCCCTTTAAAGCCCCTACCTTTAACCATTTTATACTGACTAAGTATCAAAACAAAACCACATTTAAAACAAAAAATGTATTTTAAAGTACGAACACTTAACTAATTTCTAGTGACTAAGTATCAAAACAAAACAACATTTAAAACAAAAAATCCCTTTAAAGTCTAACCTTAAACATTTTCAAGTAACTAAGTCAACAACCAAACCACATTCAAAAGAAAAAATCCCCTTTAAAGTCACTACGCCTAACCATTTTCAAGTAACTAAGTCACCAACCAAGCTACATTTAAAAAAAATCCCATTAAAAGACTCTACACTTAATTATTTTCAAGTGACTAAGTCACCAACTAAACCACATTCAAAACGAAAAATCCCATTTAAAGTCTCTACACTTAACCATTTTCAAGTGACTAAGTTTCAAAATAAAATCACCTTCAAAACACAAAATCCCGTTGAAATCCACTACACTAAACCATTTTCAAGTAACTAATTCACCAACCTAACCACATTCAATGAACAAAATCTCCTTTAAAGCCCCTCCACTTCACCATTTTATAGCGACTAAGTATCAAAACAAAACTTCATTCAAAACAAAAAATCCCTTTAAAGTCACTAAACCTAACAAATTTCTAGTGACTAAGTATCAAAATAAATAAATATTTATAACTAAAAATCCCCTTTATAATCCCAACATAACCATTTTCAAGTACCTATGTCAACAACCAAACCACATTCAAAACAAAAAATCTCCTTTAAAGTCTCTACACTTAACAATTTTCAATTAACTAAGTCACCAACCAAACTACATTAAAAACAAAAATCCCCTTAAAAGTCGCTACACTTAACTATTTTCAAGTGACTAAGTCACCAGTCAAACCACATTTAAAACTAAAAATCCCCTTTAAATTCCCTACACTTAACCATTTTTAATTGACTAAATCATCAACCTAACCACATTCAATACACAAAATCTACTTTAAAGCCCCTACCCTTAACCATTTTATAATGACTTAGTATAAAAGCAAAACCATATTCAAAATAAAAATCCCCTTTAAAGTCGCTACACTTAACCAATTTCTAGTGACAAAATATCAAAACAAAACTACATTTAAAACAAAAAATCTCCTTTAAAGTCCCAAATTAATCGTTTTCAAGTAACTCAGTCAATAACTCAAACATATTCAATATAAAAAATCCCCTTTAAAGTCTCTACACTTTACCATTTTAAAGTGACTAAGTCTCAAAACAAAATAACATTCAAAACACAAAATCCCCATTAAAGTCACTACACTTAACCATTTTTAAGTGACTAAGTCACCAACCTAACCACATTCAATACACAAAATCCCCTTTTATGTCCCTACAGTTAACCATTTTATGCTGACTAAGAATCAAAACAAAACCACATTTAAAACAAAAAATTCCCTTTAAAGTCCCTACACTTAACCAATTTGGAGTGACTAAATATCAAATCAAAACAACATTTAAAACAGAAAATACCCTTTAAAGTCCCAACTTAACCATTTTCAGTCACTAAGTCAACAACCTAACCACATTCAAAACAAAAAATCACCTTTAAAGTCCCAACTTAACCATTTCCAAGTAACTAAGTCAACAACCAAGACATATTCAATACAAAAAATTCCATTTAAAGTTCCTACACTTAGCCATTTTCAAGTAACTAAGTCACAAACCAAACTACATTCAAAACTAAAATCCCTTTAAAAGACCCTAAACTTCACTTTTTTCAATTGACTAAGTCACCAACCAAACCGCATTAAAAAAAAAATCTCCTTAAAAGTCCCTACACTTAACCATTTTCAAGTGACTAAGTTTTAAAAAAAAAATCACATTCAAAACACAAAATCCCCTTTAAAGTCACTA
>NW_025846047.1:407-1267 GCF_002878395.1 Capsicum annuum | reverse complement strand
AAAAAAATCTTTTTGAGTTTTGGATCGTGAAAAACAAAAGCCATAAAGAATTCTAAAATAAACTACGACATTCCCTTTTTTTTTCATTCTTTTCGACTCACCTTTCCTATTTTTTCTTTTTCGTTTTTGCCTACGCACCTTACTCCTAACAATTTTTTTTTTTTTAATTATTTTTTTTCTTCCAAAAATTAGTCCGTCAAATAACCAAGTTACCCTTAAAAATGCAACAGTTAGCACGTAGAGATGTTTTAGAAGGGAGTCTCCTACAAAGGGCCATGTGGGTCCCGCTAAGTCTCCGTATGATGCACATAAGCATGACCTAAAGGCTGACCTACATTGTGGTTCACTAGCAAGGCTGTTCGGGGAGCGTATGGTCGATAGTGGTTGCTTTAATTTCCACCTACTCCATAACACCGACGGCTCCCCCCTAAAATAAGGGTGACTCAACTAGAGGTTGTGTACAACACGTGTACTACGGACTTGTTGCAGAAAGAAGGCTGGGGGGTAGACTCATGATGACAGATATAAAGCGGTAACACATAGAATAAATACTATAAACAAAGAGCACGAAAAATCACAAAAGTGAAAATAACACAAACAATAACCACAAACAATGTTTATACACTCATGTCAAACAAAGCCGATACGACTCCAAAAATAGCTTGAATTCTGAAAACTTGTCATTGAGTCCCCAGCAGAGTCACCAGAAGCTGTCACACCCCCTTTTTACGTACTCTAAAAGATTGGTTTATATTTTAAGTTCGAAAGGGTTTTAATTATTAAAGTGACAAAAGATGAAAATTTATTTCGGAAAAGGATTATTTACATTTTTTACTTAGAGTCGCCACTTGGCATAATCT
>NW_025846047.1:0-307 GCF_002878395.1 Capsicum annuum | reverse complement strand
TTGGCATTACAAAATGTATAAACCACACAAAAGCACGCAAAATAATCAAACAATAAACAAAACAAAACAATCCAAAAATATAAAGTCCAGTCCAATTATTACAACCCGAAATAAAAAGGCACTGAAAGTAAACCTATGTTAATCCTAAACTAAGCTCCAATGCTTTACCCGATGCCTCGGGCCTTCACCACGAACGTCCTCCGGGTACATGATACCTCGGGGCATTCCCCGGTGAATAAATATATACAGATACTTCGGGTCATTCCCCGGCCAAATTATACAATTGAATTAAATGCGACAAAAAAAC
>NW_025846046.1:0-1433 GCF_002878395.1 Capsicum annuum | reverse complement strand
AACCCCCCCCCCCCCCCCCCTTTTTTTCTTTTGAATTTACGGTACTTTGAGAAGACAAATGTAAAATGTAAAACATCTTTTTTGAGTTTTTGGATCGTGAAGAACAAAAGCCATAAAGAATTCTAAAATAAACTACGACATTCCTCTCTTTTTTCATTCTTTTCGACTCACTTTTTCTATTTTTATTTTTCGTTTTTGCCTACGTACCTTACTCCTAACAATTTTATTTTCCAAAAATCAGTCTGTCAAATGACCACGTTACCTTAAAAATGCAACAGTTAGCACGTAGGGATGCTTTAGAGGGGAGTCTCCTACAAAGGGCCATGTGGGTCCCGCTAGGTCTCCGTATGATGCACATAAGCATGACCTAGAGGTTGACCTACGTTGTGGTTCACTAACAAGGCTGCTCGGGGGAGCATATGGTCGATAGTGGCTGCTTTGCTTTCCACCTACTCCATAACACCGACGGCTCCCCCCTAAAATAAGGGTGACTCAACTAGAGGTTGTGTACAACCCGTGTACTACGGACTTGTTGCAGAAAGAAGTCCGGGGGGTGGACTCATGATGACAGATATAAAAGCGGTAACACATAGGATAATACTATAAACAAAGAGCAAGAAAAAAACACACAAAAGTGCAAACAGTAACCCAAACAAAATCACAAACAAGTTTATACACTAGTAATTCCAAACAAAGCCTATACGACTCCAAAAATAGCTCGAATTCTGAAAACTTGTCATTTGTTCCCCAGCAGAGTCGCCAGAGCTGTCACACCCCTTTTAACGTACTCCAAAATATTGGTTTATATTTTAAGTTCGAAAGGATTTTATTATTTAAGTGACAAGAAATGAAAATTTGTTTCGGAAAAGGATTATTTACATTTTTTACTCAGAGTCACCACTTGGCATAATCTGGTGTGCCAAGTCACCATTGGAAAAATCCTTTTCAAAACCATTTGACTCTTTAAACTGGTTTGTGAACAGAGACTCCGGATAAGGAATTCTGTTGACCGAGGGGAAGGTGTTAGGCACCCCTCGATCCCGTGGTTTAAGCACGGTCGCTTGGTAGAGTGTATCGACTATTTTGGCATTACGAAATGTATAAACCACACAAAAGCATGCAAAATAATCAAACAATGAACAAAACAAAACAATCCAAAAATGTAAAGTCTAGTCCAATTATACAGTCCAAAAATAAATAATGCGGAAATATAAATCTATTCTACCCTAGACTAATCCTAGACTACGCTCTACCGCTTCACCCGACACCTCGGACCTTCACCACGAACATCTTCCAAGTACAAGGTACTTAGGGGCATTCCCCGGATAAATCATTACAAATCCTTCGGGGCATTCCCTGGCCAAATGAGTACAATTTAAACTTTTTGTGCAATAAAGTAGAAAGTACCATTCAGGCACATATTCAAACACTCC
>NW_025846045.1:608-1345 GCF_002878395.1 Capsicum annuum | reverse complement strand
CACTCTATTCTATGTATCTGTAATACTTTAAATGAAATATACTATAATATTATACATTACAGTATATATTTGTATAGTTATATCCTAATTTAAAAAATATATACACATGCATACGTTAAATATACACGTCTATAGAAGATCTATTCACATATATACACTCTATTCTATGTATATGTAATACGTTAAATGAAATATACTAAAATATATAGACATTACAATATATATTTGTGTAGTTATAAACTAATTTATAAAATATATACACATGTATACGTTTAATATACACGTCTATAGAAGATCTATTCACATATATACACTCTATTCTATGTATATGTAATACCTTAAATGAGATATACTACAATATATATACATTACAATTTATATTTGTATAGATATATACTAATTTATAAAATATATACGTATGTATACATTAAATATACACGTCTATAGAAGACTATTCACATATATACTCTCAATTCTATGTATATGTAATACCTTAAATGAAATATACTATAATATATATACATTACAATATATAATTGTATAGCTATATACTAATTTATAAAACATATACACATGTATACGTTAAGTATACACGTCTATAGAAGATCTATTTACACATATACACTCTATTCTATGTATATGTAATACTTTAAATGAAAGATACTACAATATATATACATTACAATTTATATTTGTATAGTTATATACTAATTTATAAAATATATACACATGTATAC
>NW_025846045.1:0-508 GCF_002878395.1 Capsicum annuum | reverse complement strand
CTATTCTATGTATATGTAATACTTTTAATGAAATATACTATAATATATATACATTACAATATATATTTGTATAGTTATATACTAATTTATAAAATATATACACATGTATACGTTAAATATATACGTTTGTAGAAGATCTATTCACATATATACACTCTATTGTATGTATATGTAATACTTTAAATGAGATATACTACAATATATATACATTACAATATATATTTGTATAGGTATATACTAATTTATAAAATATATACACATGTATACGTTAACTATACACGTCTATAGAAGATCTATTCACATATATGCACTCTATTTTATGTATATGTAATACTTTAAATGAGATATACTACAATATATATACATTACAATATATATTTGTATAGTTATATACTAATTTATAAAATATATACACATGTATACGTTAAGTATACACGTCTATAGAAGATCTATTCACATATATACACTCTATTCTATGTATATGTAATACTTTAAATGAAATATAGTA
>NW_025846044.1:2113-3386 GCF_002878395.1 Capsicum annuum | reverse complement strand
TTGAATCCCTTATAGGTAGATCGGATATAAAAAAGGGAAATAAATACGCTAAAAGAAAGAAAAAACATAACCTAATTATTATTATTATTATTATTATTATTATTATTATTATTATTATTATTATTATTATTACTATTATTATTGTCAACCTGACAATTTTCATCCGGCAGCAGCAGGGCCCTCCTTAGCCTTGCTCGGAAGTCGACCAAATCCCTCTAGAGTTCACCAAACTGCCTTTGAAATTCCTGCAAGGACTCGATATGAACCTTCTTGTATGAATCTAGATCTGACATATTAGTATTATAAGTATAGTAGAATGAACGAGAGTGAGTGAGGAGGCCGGAGGGACCTATTTATAAAATGATTGAGAATTGAAAGGGACTGGACTTAGTCAAACAAAAAGCCACGACTGTTCATATCCCTTAAAAGGAAAAATTACACAAATCCATATTTAAGACACCATATTACACAATATCCCTTAATGTTTTAAAAAATTACATAAAATTCCGGATTCATATTTACTAGTGATACATATGCTATATGTATCACTACTTAACATATGTATCACAATTCGAAATTTCGAGATAAAATATAATTAGTAAACTATCCGGGATTTAATGCAATATTGCTGAAACTATAATACTGGTGACTTTATTAATAAGTAAATTAGAAAAAAAATGGATCTAAATACAATATTTTATCTTTTTGTTGTATTTTTGAAAGATAAAGATTGATAATCTGTTGCAAAAAATATTCCACCTGTCAGATAACTTACAACATATGAACAATCTGTTGCAACAGATGGATATATCAGTTTGCTTTTCCTTTAGCTGTGGCATCTGTTGCAACTTGCTAGTCATCTGTTTATTCAATTTAGCAATCAATTTTTCTAAACACTTCTTGGCCAAATTCAATTTTTACTCTTGGATTGCTTCTCTTTTTTCTTTGCATCCTTCAACCAAACTAAATTTTTGATATTGGATTGAGGAGAAAAATTGAATTTGGAGGCTAGCTTGAAGGATGCAAAGAAAAATAGAGAAGCAGTCCAAGAGCAAAAATTGAGTTTGGCCAAGAAGTGTTTAGAAAAATCTATTGCTCTCAATGAAATTGAATAAACATATGATTAGCAAGTTGCAACAGACGCCACAGTTGATGAAAAAGAAAACTGATATATACATCTGTTGCAACAGATTGTCCATATGTTGTAAGTTATCTGACAGGTGGAATATATTTTGCAACAGATTGGTAATCTGTTGCAAAATATATTCCACCT
>NW_025846044.1:0-2013 GCF_002878395.1 Capsicum annuum | reverse complement strand
TGAAATTGAATAAACATATGATTAGCAAGTTGCAACAGACGCCACAGTTGATGAAAAAGAAAACTGATATATACATCTGTTGCAACAGATTGTCCATATGTTGTAAGTTATCTGACAGGTGGAATATATTTTGCAACAGATTACCAATCTGTTTCTTTCCAAAATACAACAAAAAGATAAACTGTTGTATTTAGATCCATTTTTTTTTAATTTACATATTAATAAAGTCACCAATTTTATTTAAGTAGCACACCACACACAACACATAAATCCCGGATAGTTTGCGTCAGATGTGGAGTCTGATGCAACAGATATGGAGTCTTTGGAATACATAGCAGCCTTTCTGGTGGTTTGATTTGTTCCATCAGTTGCTCCATTTGTTGCAACATCAACAATAGCATAAACTACAAACAATAAATAAAAAACATCAACAACAAAGAAAACAACAACATTTGTTCCAACAACATCATCAACTACAAAGAAGCATACATCCTATATTCCAACACCATCAACAACAAGGGACGGACCCACATGGAGTCCTCCGGGTACACGAGCACAGACTGAACTCGTATCGAACTTTATATATGTATGTGAAAATAAAGAAAAAAACGTATATAATCTAATCAGTGAGCACCCATAGTGAGAGTTGTTTGGTTAGCCTAGTTGTTTATGGGTGCTTAAGGCTATTTATTTCTTTTGGTCTTGAGTTCAATTCCCACTCAGCACATATTTTTTAAATTTTGGTAACCAACTCTTCTCTTCTTATTCACTTTAAACTTTTTATTTTTTTCTCCCTTACTTCTTGTATTGATTGTTCAGACTCTACTATTTTTAAGCTAAGAAGCACCCACTGTCTAACCACACCACACCACAAGTTTCAACAATGCCAAACCCACTAACAACACCATACCACAAGTTCCAACAATGCCATCCCCACCAACAACATCAATAACAGCATCAACAACAAAGAAACAAACAAAATACATAAAAAAAAATGATACTGCCAACAAGGCTTTTAAACTTCTTCCAATAGATGACTTTTTTCGCATCTTATAATAAAAATTCTCGATATGTTTATTCAACAATTAAAAGTTCCTTCAAATTTTTTAAATAAATATGATATAGGAAAATGGTAATTAAATAAACAAAAAGATGTAAATAAAGTTGCAAGAAGATGATGAGAATGAAAGAGCAATAGTGAATCATATCATACAATGTCAAAAGGGGGTCAAAACAGCAATTTCAGTTGAGGAATATAAGATACGGATATCGATAGGTTTAGATCCGAACGAAAAATTTTGAGAAAAAGGAGAGAAAAAAAAGGTTGTGATAACCCTAAAGAGGATAGAAAGAAAAAAAATGAGAGAGAGATTTAGGGCTGAAGAAGAAGAGAGGAGAGATGAGATAATTCTAATTTCTAGATGTACTACCCTTAATATTAAATGACTAAACAAAGTGTATTTATTCTAATTTTTATTTACAAAGCATAATTAATAAGGCTAATTTGGTAGTAAAATAAACCCCTAATTAATATTTTCTTGATGGAAGTGCCAAGTCAATATGAAAAGGAAGAAGTATTAGGGGTTTCAATACTCATTAATTAATATTCACTAATAATTTGAGGGGCACGAGGAAGAAAACAGGTGACATTGAAAAGACAGAACAAGACTACTCAATGAGATTTTTGAGCTATCCAAGAAATATTTTTTACCGCATTTAGTAGTACTACTACTTTATCTACTCGGACAGTAGCTTGCTTTAAAATTAAAAGAAAACAAAAAGATTTTCAAACAGATATGTTGTCTGTTGCAACAGATTTAGATATCTGTTTGAGAAATCCCAACAACTCAATCATCTGTGACAATAGATGGAAATGTCATTTGATAACTAAATCAGAAACGTCATCTGTTACAACAGATATTAATATCTGTTTGAAAATTTTCAACACCTCAGTCATCCATCATAACAGATGCAAATGTCTATTTGATAATTAAATAAGAAATGTCATCTGTT
>NW_025846043.1:748-1287 GCF_002878395.1 Capsicum annuum | reverse complement strand
CTCAATAGTCGTAGGTTTCATTTTTGGTTGATCTTATTTCAAAAATTCAAAAAGATTTTCTTCACTTTTCATTTAGAGCAGGTGTTTCATATACATCTTTAAAAGAAAACTACAAAAGATTTTTCTTTAATAGGTTCAAGTTCTCACCTGAACAAATTCAAGAGGCAAGGTTGCTTCACAGGTTTGGTAATCAACACCATGGTAAAACTCATAATTCAAGATCTCTAGGAGACGCACTTTCTTGTTTTGGTAATTCAAGCAGCTTTGGTAAGGAGACACACTTCATTATTTTGATAATTCAAATAACATTGATAAGGAAACACACTTCCTTGATTGGGTAATTCGAATTTCGCTTCTTAGGTAATGCACATACTAACTTAAGTCTTGACTCCTATAAGACATACCTTTTAGTTGAGTCATTCCTATTGATTCCTATAAGACGTACCTTTTAGTCAAGTCATCCCCTCTGATTCTTATAAGACATACCTTTTAGTCGAGTCATCCCCTTTGATTCCTATAAGACGTACCTTTTAGTCGAT
>NW_025846043.1:0-648 GCF_002878395.1 Capsicum annuum | reverse complement strand
TGACCCCTATAAGACATACCTTTTAGTCGAGTCTTTCCTATTGATTCCTATAAGACATACCTTTTAGTCGATTCATCCCCTTTGATTCCTATAAGACGTACCTTTTAGTCGAGTCATTCCCTTTGATTTCTATAAGACGTACCTTTTAGTTGAGTCATTCCAATTAACTCATAGAAAATGCATTTCTTTGCTTTGGATAATATTTTTTTTTCAGTTTTGATGTGATTTCAGGAGCATGCCCGCAGCACAGAGTGAATAAATGGAAAACCAAGAAACAAGGTGACGAAATTGAAAGTTCAACAGATTGAAAAATAGCAAGTCAGGAGCCCGCCTATAGAACAGGGTAAAAAAATTGAAATCATAGAAACAAGTTGATGAAATAGCAAGTCAGGAGCTCGCCTGCAGAAAAGGGTGAAGAAATTGAAAGCATAGCAACAAGTTGATGAAATAACAAGTCAGGAGCTCGCCTGGGGAACAGGGTGTAGAAATTGAAAAGCATAGGAACAAGTTGATGAAATAGCAAGTTAGGAACCCGCTTGGAGAACAGGGGGTGGAAATTGAAAGGCAAGCAACAAGTTGAAGAAATGGCAAGTCAGGAGCACGCCTGAAGAATAGGGTGATGAAACTCAAGTCGAGTCCAAAAGAAGC
>NW_025846042.1:165526-185542 GCF_002878395.1 Capsicum annuum | reverse complement strand
ATTTATCCTAAATAAGAGCTCATTAGCTCGCAAATCAATCAACACACATCCGGTTGTGAGGAAAGGTCGACCCAAGATTATGGGCACTTTGAAGTCCACCTCGAAATCTAGAATGGCAAAATCTGTAGGAAATATGAAGCTAGCTACCTTCACCAACAAATCATACGAAATACTAACAGGTCATTTTACTGACCTATCCGCCATCACGAGTCACATGTTGGTGGGTGTTAGATTTCCTAAACCTAGCTTTTTATATACAGCCATCGCCATCAAATTAATGCTCACTCCCAGATTACATAAGGCCTTAGTGAATTCTAGAGACCCAATCGTATAATGAATAGTGAATGCTCCTGCGTCTGCCTTCTTCTGCACCAAGGACCTCATAAAAATAGTGCTACAATGATGGAGATTATCCTATAGTTCGTATCTCACCGCTCTTTTCTTACTCACAATTTCCTTCATAAATTTAACATAACCTGGCATTTGCTCGAGTGCCTCCACCAAAAGCACATTTATTGTTAACTGCTTCAACATTGCCATGAATTTACTAAATTTTATGTCGTCAACCTTCTTTTTCAATCTTTGAGGAAAGAAAGGTGATGGTCTTGGGAGAGTTTTCACTACTACTTCCTTTTCCTTCTCTTTTCCTTATTTCAAAGCATCATCAGAATCATCTAGCTTCCCAGACTCCACTAGACATTCTTCTTTGGGTTCATCATCTGCTTCAGTCACATCTTCAATCAAAATTTTTCCCACAGAAGGGCAAGGTAATATTTTACCACTCCTAGTGGTAATTTCCATACATGAGCCCTCACTTTATGGATTCTGAACTGTATCACTTGGTAACATTCCACTCTTTCTATGGTTCAGTGCTGTGGAGAGTTGGCTCATTTGTTGTTCCAGCTATTTGATCAAAGTGGAGAGCAAATTTACCAACTAACTTATAGAGGACAAATCGGTCTTCATGGTAGTCACCCCTGAGTTGGTAGCCTCTACTCCCTTTAATAATTTAGCCATCATGTCCTCCAGGGACATCTTTTCAGAACTTGTTGTCGCAGCCTCATGATTTCCAGGAGGAACATATAACCCGCTCCTATCATTAGTTCTCCTCATATTACCTTGCTCCTAGTTCTTATATCCAGCCTTTTCATAATAAGTCCGACCTTTATTTCATTGGCTATTGCCTCAAAACCCCCCAGATTATTTACATAGTTCACCTCTTCTTCTGAGTCAGACTCCACTTTGCTCTGCGATCCTACAGCCTTCACTTTCTCAGTTTTACCTGATAGTAAATGCTTGGTTAGCAAGTCCATCTGCATTTTTAGGTGAGCCATGTATTGATCACATTTCTCATCTCTTCTACATTGTTCCATAGTTATACCAATAGAAACAGTGGGCTTGCTACTACAGAGTCCCTGGTATGCCATGCTCGACTCTGTTTGCTCATTATCTCAAGCATTTCTGAAGCCTCTAGGATTGTAAGATCAACAAACGAACCTCCAGCAGCATTATCTACAATTGTCTTTGTCATAGAGTTATGAGCCCTGTACAAAGTCTCCATCAAGTATATGTCCGTCATGTTGTGGTTCGAACACTGCATCAACTTTTTTTTTAATCTCTCCCAGGTTTCATGCAAGGCTTCAGTTGGGAGTTGTCTAAATTTCTTGATCTCATCCCTCAACTATGCCCTCCTTGAAGGTGGAAAGAACCTTTCTAGGAAAGCTCCTTTCAACTGCCTCCAGTTGGTTATAGAATCGGGTGTCAGCTCATTAAGCCACTATGCTGCCTACCCAGACAGAGACAACGAAAATAATCTCAAATGGATAGCATTCTAACCCACTCCTGGGTTATCAAAAGATTTACAAATGGTGACAAAGTTCACCAGATGCAAGTTTGGATCATCCCCAGGAAGGCCACCAAACAATCCCTTCAGATTAAGGAGTTGAATTATAGTACTCGTAATGTTGAATTTTTCCCCATGTGCTAATGGTGGAGGAATAATTGCACCCATTGCACCTTCTCCATCCATTGCATTATCATCATTGAAGTCATACTGGACCGGCTGGTGATCTTGTCTTCCTCAGAACGAACAGTTCCTATTAGCATTACATTATACTGGTGCAGTTATTTTCTCTACACACTTTGGGTTACCAGGGTTAAGAAACTCCTTGTTTCCCAAGTCATCATCCTTAGATTTGGATGTCGTACTTGTTGACCATCAATCTGTACATTTACCTGAGCTCTAGCTAAGGCTACTAACCTGTCAGCCTGTTGCTGGTCTGCCATTCTGCCGATAAGTTACAGTTCCATATTAAATAGTAATAATGGTTCTCTGAAACTTTTGGTTCTTGGCATGCACCACAAAAGTCCTGCAATAAACAAACACAACAAATAAATGTAAAACTAGGAAACTTGACTAACAGTCAATTAGTGCACACACCTTCAATTTACAATCGTACTCTCTAGCAATCCATTTTTTGATAACGCTCAAACTACGCCTCTCTTACGAGAATGTAAGTGATCATTATCAGTATATAACCCAACTAGGTTGGGGTTGAATCCCACAGGGAATATGGTGTGAATTTAAGTTATCAACGGGTTAATCAACTGATAATTATCAGTTTCCTGTGAATGGGATTTTTTGAAAGGTAATAAATAATTACTTCTTAATTCAGTGTTTGAAATCAATATGATTAGGAAAACTAGAGTTATGTTCACTATAGGTGTTGGGATTCGACAGATGCTAATAACGGTTCAAGATTCTTGTAGTAGGTAGGAACAACAGACTATCCTTGTCGAAGTTATGTCTAAATGTTTCTCAACCTATTTAGACATTTAACCACCTAATTCTATCGAACTTAGGGAATTTCTATTTAATAACAGAATGTTATCTTAAGTTAATTAATCTTGTTACAACATTAATTATTAAATGGAAGTTTGATGCTCCCAAGTCCCTGTTGATAATTCACTTCTTACTAGGGTTGATTTCTTATCTCAAGCAAATCACCAGTAAGCAAGGCCTATTGTTTGCAACCAATAGTCAGAGTATAAAATAATAGAATTAACAAGAAGTTTCTACCACCGTTAAAATCTTGAACACTTAGTTCCCTTACAAACCCAAACCCATAGATCCCATAACTCGGGTTAAGGGAATTTAGCTTCTCATAATAAAATAATCAAGACAACAAGTTGAATTCATAGTTTGATATATGAAATTACAGCAAGATGAATAGTAACAAGTGTTTCTCAGATTTGATTCACAGTAGAAAATCCTACAACAATTGTAATAATCTCTCCAAAAATAATTGTAAGGTTCAAGTCAGAAAACTAGAGTGAAAAGATTCTCAAAACGTCCGTCCCCCCACCTCTTTTCTTAGAAAATCCTAAAATATGCTTTAAATACTTCAGACTAATTATGGAAACAAAATCATAGATCACAGTATTTTCTCAGACAGGCGACGACGTGTGTGATGACTTATCAGGAGTCTGATGACTTATCAGGAATGTCGTCAGCTCCTCTTCAGTTTTGACAATCTCTGCCTTAGGTTGACGATGAAACGTGATAGCTTATCATACTTTAGATGGCCTATCACAGATGTCGTCATGAATTCCAGCTGAAGCCCATTTTTTGTCTAAGCCTAACAATGAGCCTGACGGCTGGCTTATCACACTTCTGACGGCCTATCACAGATGTCATCATAAATTCCAGCTAAAGCCCATTCTCTGTCTACAGCTGACGACAACTCTGATAGCTTATCACAAGGTTGATGACTTATCAGATAAGTCGTCAGCTATACTTCCCTCTCTACTTGCTCAGAAATTAACTTTTTTACTTCCATTATTGTTAGTTCTCTTGTATCTTGACTTTTACAACAATATCAAATAGAAAACAATCAAAAACGATAAAAGTTGCTTAAGACTTTACAATTATTCTTAGTTAAAAGCCTCAAATGTGTTATCATCTTCTCACACATCAACATCTACGAAGACCTTTTGCAAAGTAAAGTAGACAGTCATCTAAAGAATCACCAACTATCAAAAAATTATCCATAAATACTTGAATGGTGTCTTCGACTTTGTCAAAGAATATTGACATCATATATCTCTAAAATATGGTTGGAGCATTACACAACCTAAATGGTATACGTCTGAATACAAAGGTCTCATAAGGATAAGTGAAGGTTGTCTTCTCTTGGTCTTCGGGTGCAATAGTAATTTAGTAATAACCCAAATAACCATCTATGAAGGGCATGGGGAATTGTTCCTTCTGGGTCCATGTATTCATTTTCCTATGATCCATGTACACTCTCCATCCTATGACTGGCCTCATTAGCACTATCTTATTATTCTCAATATGCGCAATAGTAATACCGCCCTTTGTTGGAACATATTTTACTAGACTGACCCACTTGCTATCAGAAATGGGATACACTACACTAGCATCTAACCACTTGATTATTTCTTTCTTCACCACCTCCTGCATAGGAGGATTAAACTGGTGCTGATGTTTTATTTTTGGAACACAATCCGATTTAAGTTGGATCTTGTGAGTACGAAGACCAAGCGGGATTCCCATAATATCTGCAATGTACAAACTAATGGCCCTTTTGAATCTCTGTAGCACTGATAATAAAGTTTCTACTTTTATCTATATTAAATCAGGTGCAATGATTACTGGCAAAGTGTTTTTGGCCCCAAAAAATGTATATCACAAATGAGAAGGGGGACCCTTCAACTCTAAGACTGATACTTCCTCAATAGATGGTTGAGCAGGTAGAGTGGCTCTACTTTTCAAATCCAGATCAAGATTCTTTGGTGAAAAATTATATGAACTATTCACCTTAAGTACACATACCATCTCATCATAGTCATCAATACCATTGTTATTGAAGTTCTTAATTAATGTTGCTAATGCTTCAACACTCAACCATTCTTTAATAGGAACAACCACTGAAGTATCATCCTAATTAGTTACTGCATCAAGATCATGGAATGAGACCATCTCCTTATCAAAAACATCAATCCCAGATACTACCTTTAATTCATCTGAATATCGCATAGACTGACATACATTGAATATCACCTTCTCATCATTGAGTCTGAACATCAGATGTCCTAACTCAATCAAAGTATTTTCTGTATCTAGGAATGTCCTGCCTAAAATAATTGGAACTTAAAGTCCACTTCACAATCTAGTACCACAAAATTAGCAGGAAAGATGAAAGAAGCCACCTTCACCAATACATCACATAGAACACCAACTGGCTTTTTTACCATCTGGTCTGCCATCACTAGTCTCATTGATATGGGTTTGGGTGCCCCCAACCCCAACTTCTTAAACACCACTAGTGGCATGAGATTAATACTAGAACCTAGATCACATAGCGCCCCAGCAAAGTTAAAATATCCAATAGTCCAAGGGATGGTGAAAGCACTAGGATCCTCTTTCTTATCTACTAACAATCTAGTAGCAACAGTACTACAGTGATGCATATTGTCAGTTGGCTCATAACTAACTGTCCAATTCTTTATCACTAAATCCTTAATGAACATTGCATAGCCAGACATTTTTTCCAATGCATCTACAAGTGGAAAGTTGATGGACAGATCCTTTGACATAGATAAAAACTTTTGATATTTACCCTTTTCTTGCCTCTTTTTCAATATCTGAGGAAAAAAAGGGAAAGGTCTTAGGATAGTCTTCAAAATAGTCTCCTCAACCTTATCCTTCCCTTTATTTTTCTTGATACTGACCTGAACATCAACAAGATTATTCTCATTCTTTGACTCAGTCAAAGTAGGCACGGGTGGATCCATGGTGGTTATGCCACTCCGAGTGGTAATGGAATGGCAATAACTATCATTCTTTGGGTTCTGCACTGTAATACTAGGAAGAGTACCAGGCTACCTTTGATTTAATATGGCCGACGTTTGGCCATACTTCTGCTCTAGTTATTTAATTATTGTAGCATATGACTCAACCTTCTAATTCTGCCTTGATAGGTCTGCCTTAATCTTTTTAAGACAACTCTCTTGACTTTTTTCGCCTTTGACTAATCACGACAATATTTTATCCATTATAAACTCAGTATCCCAAATACCTAGGAGGACATATCTTTCACTCTTCTCTTTGTAGTCATCTTTATATCTTCATTCACCATCCCGATTTCCAATACTATCCCAGTATCTATTATTGCAATAGTTCTGACCTTGATTCCCTTGCTCTTAGACTTAGAAATCCACCAACTGACGATTAAGATATTTTACTTCCTCAACAAACTCAATCTTGTAAGTTCTAGAAGTAGAACCTTGTTCCCCTACTACATTTACTTTCTCAAAACTCATTGTTGCAAATTATTTTTTAAGAAGCCCAATGTTTGTTTGAAGCTGGGAAACCTCTTGCACTACCAAATCATGACCAACTCCATAATCATTAGCTACTCCAATAGCATATGTACCTGCACATCTCTCAGTATCTCTAGTGTGCCAACTCCATAATCATTACCTCCTATTGTATCTACCATTTGTCTTGAACTGATATTCAGGGATCTATAAAAGATTTCCAACAAATTAGACCCTATAATTCTGTGATTAGGTACCATGATCAGCTTCTTTTTTAACCTAAACCATGCCTCATGTATGGATTCCGCAGGTAGTTGTCTAAATAGTAAATTTCATCTTTCAACTGAAGCATCCTTGTAGGAGGGAAGAAACTGTTCAAAAATTATCTTCACAACTCATACTAAGTAGTGATTAAACCTCTCAAAAGTTCCCCTAACCATAGTGAGGCTTCTCTAATTAGTGAAAAATGGGAATAACCTTAACCTCAAAGCTTCCTGTTTCACCCCCAGAATAGTATACAATGTACAGATCCCAGTAAAATTAACAAGATGCATGTTCTCATTATCTATCACTGATCTCGAAAACACACCCTTTAAGTTTAGCAAATGTCTCATTACACTAGTAATGTCAAATTTAACATTGGCGGATAAATCAGGAGAAATGATGGCTCCTGTCTCAATAGGATCAACATATCCCATGTCCTCATACTTATCATATAGTTGAAAATGCTGATATGCAGGGATCCTTGAAGCTCTTCCTCTTTGAACTCTATCTTGACGCTCGACCACCTATTATAGCTTGGCTAAATCTGCATACTGAGCTAACCCAGCCTCTTTAGCTATCCATGCCTCCTAGGCTGATTCCACTAATAAGTGCTCCTTTTTTCTATCAGCAACATTCTGTGGGTCACCTGGAACATAAGGAGGTACTGTATTTGGATCATCCCTAACCTTTTTAGGTGGAACAACTCTTACTCTTTCTTCCATTCGTCTTGGTGTTTGAAGATTCTTTCGGGCTATGGATCTAATAGGAGTAAGGGATTACCTTGACTCCTAGTGTTTGGCATACACTGGTGTATACCAAATCAAGAACAAAAAATAAAACTCACAAACTTAGCAAACTTTAGTCAACAATTCACACCGTCTTCACAGCAACGACGCCAAAATTTGATGTTGCCCAAAACTAACCTCCGAATAAGTATGTTGCGGTCAATGTCAAATATAGTAACCTAAACTAGGTTGTGGCTTAACTCATAGGAAAAATATTGAACAGTATCTCAAACTTGACAAAATCCATGAGCAATGCAGAAAAGTAAAAGAGGAGAATTTATAGTCAAAAGTAAATAGTAGCAGA
This sequence comes from Capsicum annuum, assembly GCF_002878395.1. NCBI lineage: Eukaryota > Viridiplantae > Streptophyta > Magnoliopsida > Solanales > Solanaceae > Capsicum > Capsicum annuum. The sequence continues at coordinate 177,847 of NW_025846042.1, read as the reverse complement.
ACTTGAATGCTTGAGTTTGTAAATAATATAAGAGGAACATTAGGACTGTATTCCCCCTAGCTTCACAACTACGTAAAATTCTCATACTCAATTCACCTAACCTCCTACTCTACATGCAAAGTTGACAAGCTATGTACTATCAATCATCTTGTAAACGTATTGATAGATTTCACCCTTTACCTTGTGAGTATTAGGGTGTTGCCTTGTTGTCCCTTGTCTTTAACCTCAGTACAAATCTCACCTTTTGAGTCTCGAATTGATTAGACAAGGGTTGGTACATTGGATCACTGTTGTAGTTTCTTTTTCCAAATCTCGAACTCCCTTGTAAGGATGATCTCAAATACAAGTAATACCCATGCCTCTACAGCAGCTTGAGTTTAATAAACATGAAAAAGATGGTAAATGAATATCTTACTTCCCTTACATAGCTAATCTACCAGGGTTCCGACAACCCAAGTCAAGGAGATTGGATCCTCATGTTCATGTAACAACCCATGATAATCAATAAAGAACACATGTAATTAATTTTACAATAATGAAAGAGAGAAAATCCAAAGTATTCAATTGAATAAAAACCCAAAATCTCAAGAATAAAATCTCTATGACCAAATTATGCTAAAAGTATTAAAAGTAATGTAAAAGTGCCTAGTCTAATAAAGGAATAACCCTAAGGTATTTATAGTGTCTCAAAATAATAAAGAAATCCTAATAAAAGCATAATAGGAAAGGTATGATGGCACTCATTACAACTCCTGTAGTCCACTCGTAAGGACTTCTTACGAGTCGTACAGTACTAGTCATAAGAACTCCAGTAACTAATCTTCAGGGCTTCAAGCATATGTTTACCTTACAATTCATTACCACGAGTCGTATTCAGTCCTTATGACTCATGGCCTTCATTCGTCATCACTTGAGCCTTAGAGTTTCAGGGCTTTGAACACTGGCCTCTTCACGACTTATCCTGATGAGCTGTAATCAGATCTTATGACTCATAGTCTTCTATAACTTCAACTCTGAATATTGTCCTTATCTTCTACTCTCCTTATGACTACTCCTCATGAATCTTAGCCATATCTTACAATTTGTAGTGACTAGTCTTAGTCCTTCTTTACTTATCCCACCTTGACTCTTGCTACTATTTTGGTTATGAGAAAGCTATGAGTCGTATGATGACTTGGTAACTCATAAGATAGACTTGTAAGATGATCAGTCTTCTCCATTTTCAGCACTTGTTCTTCTATTTTTCATTCTAAGACCAATGTTAACCTCCTTCACCTGTAACAACACACAAAAACACATCACATCCCTCAAAATGGCCTAGGTCTAAGCACAAATTCTTTATTTTAAGCATTGAATGTTACGTGTTTGCATGGCACATCAATCTTTACGTGAGTCTGCATCTTTCAGTTGTCCTTGATATTTAGGTCAGCCACCTACTCCAATAGGATCCCTAGTCGCAGGCTTGGGGTCCTCATCTCGTGTAGTAGTAGAACACATACTAGATTTCCACAAAATAGTGAAACCAAATGAATTTTATAAACCAACTCAGACTCTTAGCTCAAAATAAGGGAAGGAAGTGAAGATCTCCTAAGATTGTCCTAGAGCCTCCTGAAGATAATAAACAGATGTCATCATTCTAATCTGTGAGACTCTACTAGACACCTCCTCTTATACCAATAATACTAGTGAGCCTAGAACTCTAATGGCCACCTACTTTACCCCACCAGTAGGTAAGGCCAACCATAGCCTCGGAGCCAAAAACAATGGGATAATTGGTGAAAAAAGGCATAAATATCGGAATTATACAAGTAACTAAATTGCAATACATAAATCATAAAGACAATAGCATAAATAAAGAGGAATAAGATAAAGGTTGTCATCCTACGACCTAGTAAAGTCGGTGCAAGAGCCTCTAATATAAATGAATATGAGTACACCAAGGTAAAATATACAAAATTCTCAAAAATAAAGCAACTATACCAAAAATAAAAGATAGAGAAAAGGTCAACTCTTGCTTCGAGAGCTCACCCTATCTCCGAACTCTGACCAACACCATAATAGCGTCAACGACAGAAGCTAGTATTTGGATTTGCACCAAAAAGGTAAATACGTGTAGTATGAGTAAACAAAGCCATGTGTACTCAATAGGCATCATTGACCGAATGAGATAAATTATAATATGAATATAATAAAATGCGATATAAATAAGCTATGTCTAGGGAGAAAGAGAAAACATGGATTTACGCTCCATATTGTAAAAAATAACCAAAATAATAACAATATTAAAGTAATGAATAACTATCTTTACATAATTGTTCCCCATAAGCCAAAAGGTTCAATAAAGTAAATAACCTAATACGGGCCCCATTAAGCCCGAAGGTGCAATCGAGGAAAAGTAATAATCGTAATTATGTAAATTAACCACATCTCAAAATCATAACCGTGGATACTTTCATACCATAAAAAAATCTTCATAAATAACCTCTCAATGCCAGACTTGAACTGGAACTAATATCATGAATGCCCGATGCCGAAATTAAACCGGTCTCTATGCCATGAATCACCAGACTTGAAACAGTACTATCATCTCTCAAGAATCAATCTAGAATGAACCAACATATGCCTAAAATCTCCTTGGGATAAAAAAAAGTAAATAAGATAATATAACACGACTATTCAGTCTACAAGGAGCTAATAGTAATCTTGGCCTAAGGTTGACTGGATGGACCCACTTCTAACCCCGATAATCTATTCCAAGGTAAAACCTACCCAAACTAGGATATGGTGTCAAATCGCACTACAAGAAGCTAAATAAGTTTCATGGAGTCCTAAGATAGTAATTCTACATAAAAAAAAAGAGTAACTAAGTCAATTATGCCTAATCACAGACTCTAAATCACCTAAATCATCCATTTCTTACTAAATATAACTCCAAGGTCTAATTTCAAACTCAAAGCTAGAATATTATCATATTTATACTATAATTAAGCTCAATATAGGAGAAGATTAAACCTAGCCTACCTGAACACTAAATAAAGTCTAATAAATTATTAATTTACCCTTTCGAGAAGCTTTTACACGATGCCACACTATTAAAATGGTAATCTACTTATTAATATGAGAGCAACGATACCCATATTACATTTTTATGATTTGGATCTAAAATAAAGTAAAAATCCCATGTGGGACTTGCTTGCCGAATCACACTTTCAAAACCATCAACATGTCCCTCAATGTTCAAGGAACAATTACCTTCAACATTGGGTAACTTCTAAGCTCAAACAATGATAAAATCAACCCAAAAAGGGTTTATGGATTTGGGTTTAAATTGAAAAATTATCCATGAATTAAACAGAAGCTTGCCAAGTTTCAACGAGAAAATGAGTAATCCAAACTTAAGAACACCCTTAAATCTCCCAATGAACGCTAAAGCAATAGGTTTCTGCTAAAGCAACATATGTTTTAGAGGATGAACACCACTAGAGTGGATCAACTAGGCAATCCATGGTCGCAAAAGCAACCAAAGAGCCACTTTAGCGAATGCACTAGTTGAAACTTGGAAAAATTCCAAGTTTCCATCTACCCCTCAAAATTCATTTAGAATCCCATCAATGCAAGCAAACTATACTACTCTATAAATCTAATATTCCAGACTCTGTGATGTATTCAAAATTTTAATCCAAGGTTATTTCGATGAAAGTTGGGCCCCACATCCAAGGGCCATTTTTATAAATTTTTTACTAATAGCCCAAAATAAGTCCAAAAGTCTTGAGACCTGAACCAAAGGTCTCCTAACCTAAAATCGATGTTATGGAGCTGATGAAACTAGTAGAATTAGCTATGATGTTGTTAACCTTGTTTTTTCACTCGATAGTCAATTCTTACTAGTATAGACTTCCAAAATAGAAAATTGGCTCTAAAAACCAAATAAACTACCTAGTAACTAAACTGTCAGCATCAGGAAATCGTAAATAATTTAGGATAGCTATAGGAAAGTTCTAAATGGCAGAGATATGTGTAAACGTAGAAAATAATCTGAAGGGTCATTACATTGATATATGTTGCAATTGAGTTGCTAATAATCAATATTTGTCAAGATGAAATAAAATTAGTGATTTTATAATTTTAGCAATCCCAAAAGCTATATTAGGACCTATTTACATATTTAATTTGTATTATAAAGATTTTAGATGAGTTTCAAGGATTAATTCTGTGATTTAGACTTGGGTTTGATTGTTGTCTACCTAATGTTTGGTGTCATCACAATTGTGATTAGTGTGTCGTAAGTGTCAAGGAAGGCTCATATTGTGATGGTCTATTTGTGTTGGGAGATATAGCATTTGTGTGGTGAATTTATATTTGTGATGTTTATAACTGTTGATATGAGCTGAATTTGGGTTTCTTGCAATTGGGATAAATTGTTCGTAACTGTGAAGATCCTTGATAGTTTTGTTAAGTATTTTCCAAAATGATTTAATTAGATTCTAACTCAATTTTGGAGGTATAGTGTCATGACCCAAATTAGCAGATTATAGGGATTTGTAATAGCCCATAGATTCTAAGATCGACTCAGCTTTTGGTTGCATATTTAAGGGGTTCAAGACTTGAAATTTTCACTAAGTATTGAGGACTTAGTCATTTTCAGGACCCCAAGATTTTTTTGATTTTATTTTGGCCTTCCCAAACTCGAGATGTTGGTTTTTGAGTTGAAACATATTTAGGGATGTTAAAGGTATGTCTCGAAAGAGTTTTGAAAATTTTGAACGGGATTCGGGGTATGTTTAGACCACTAAGGCAGTGAGCCTCTGCGATAGGGACACTTCACATAGGATATTCCTCCGAAATAGGGTCCATTCCATAGAGGCTATTCCCTTGTCCTAGGGTCCGCACCACGTAGGCTATTCTCCTGCTATAAGGTCAGCGATGCAGAGGCGTTGTATTTCCAGCTTCATGATTAAAGAGTCCAAGGGGTAATTTGGTCTTCTTCCCTCAACCTTAGTCATCCAAAACATGAATTATAACCCTAATAAGGGTATTTGCCCATTATCCTGAAAACTACTCACGTAGAAACACTCCTCCTTACTAAGATAAAGAATTCAAGCTCCTCCTCCTTAGAATTCAAGAGTTCAAGTTTTCAAGTTCAAGCCTTCCACAAGAATTTAACCATTACGGTATGTGGGGTATTCATCAATGGATTCCTTTCGCCCATTGAGTCCCCAAAAAATCCTCTTTTTGGTTTGAGTATGAATTTTTACTCTTTACTATGATTTAATTAAGTGAAATTCAAGAAATTATCCATGTTTTCATTAATTTTATATTCAAGTCATGCTACTAGTTTTTTATGTGAATTATGATTCTATATGATTTAAACTCCAAACTTACATGTCATGTTTGGTCAATACCAATTAAAGTTGTCAAATTCATGTATTTAGTCATGGAACGTGATATTCTCTCAAGATTAACCTATGTCCATGTTGAAATTCATGAGGTTAGCAGTTATTCAAGCGCATTATATTTTGGGTCCCCTAAATTATGATTTACCACCAATGTTTTAATGATGTTACCAATTTTAAAGTATCATTCACTACTGGCGAGTTATGAACACCTGATACCAATGTGTTTACTCACATTTTAGATTTCCAAGTAATAAGTCGGTTAAACCATAAGTCTTATCAGTATACTCAGTTGTTATGATTATGTTAAGCACTATCAATTCTTATGTTCAATTGAACTTAAGTCAGTACCAGTACCAGTTCAGTTGGGAGTAAGATTTAGCACTGAGCAAACCCAGGGATGTAGGATCACCTTCCAATAGAGGGTGTGACCCTTTGTAGCAATCCCTGAGTTCCAAAACTATGTAGCCAACGTAGGTTGGAGATGTTTTCCTGCCAGTTAAGGGTTGACACATATCTCATAAAATCACCTTCCAGTAGAGGGTGACTCCCTATTCCTTCGAGACATCATCTTGGCCTTGTAGATCCACTTTAGAAGCTAGTGTTAGTACCCATGGCAAGGTAATGATACCCTTCTAACTAGATTGACAAGTTGGACCCCGATTAGCTCACATTGGGGCATGTCGGTTACATGATACATCCCATAATTTCAGTCTAGTTATTCAGACTAAGTACAATTCTATTTTACTTGATCAGTATTCAGATATCAGTTAATCAGTATACAAATGACATATAATTAGTATACAGATACTAGTAAATCAGTATTCAGTTATTAGTTACTCAGTACTCAGATCCCAGTTAATTAGTATTCAACTATCAGTTACTCAGTACTCAGATATAAGTTATTTAGTATTCAGTTATTAATTATACAGTACTCAGATATCAGTTAGTCAGTATTCAGATATCAGGTACTTAGTATACAGACATTAGTTATCCATCTTTTTAGATTTTAGTCGTTCAATAACACCGGCATCAGTCATTCAGTTATTCAGACCAGCTCAGTACTTTTTATGTTTGGTTTTGTATGTTTATGCATTCAATCTCAGTATATTTGTATATTCAAATCCTCGAGTTATATTGTCTTACATTTCAGTTCCTATATGCATAATTTTATGTCAGTTTCCATCACATAGTTTTAGACCTAGTAATCATACATGATCCTCGGTATAGTTTCACAGCATATTCAGCTTTACATGAGAATTTCATACAAAATTCATGTCTCTAATGTTTTCCAAACTTACCTAATTATTTTCAACTGACTTACAGTTTTCACGTATAGCCAGGTTTTAAATGCATGTTTTAGCGAATAACTTATGTCCTCAGTTTTAAAACATGTTTAAGTATTTTCATAATTTAGTGCATATATTCATATACTCAGTACATTCCAATGTACTGATCACACATATGCTTTTGTGTCTACATCCTTCATAATGTAGGTACCAAAAGTAGTCCACATATCAAGGTCAGACAGTTCTCAGCATTCGCTTTGCAGGTGATGAATTCTCTTATTTTGGGGACTCCAGTCCATTACAGTTCATGTGTTGTATTTTGATTATTCAAATGTATTAATTAGTGATAGTTGGAGGAATGTCCCAGCTACCTATAGTCAGTATAGTAGAGGCTTCATAGATAGTCTGTCAGAGTCATGATATGTAATTCCAGATCTCTCTTTAGTTTTATCATGTTGTAAGCTTTATTAGTATTATAATTATTCATATTTTCTCATGATTATGTTACCACTCAACAAGTTTAGCTTGTATATACAGTACAAATCAGTTGTTCAAGTAGTATGACAGTACATGGGTTGCTTGGGATCACTTGTGGTTCTTATCACCGTGTTACGACCAGGGGTAGCTTGGGTCGTGAAAGGTTCCTACCATAATTTACCTTGATAGGAGAACCCCTTACCACCCTTTCAACAATAAATGAGAAAGTCTTAAATTAAGTAAAATAATACCAAATCCTTTTTACAAAAGATTTTACAACTATATAAATACAGAAAATAAAAACTACCTAAGGACCTAGTATAAATAGGTAAAGAGCTTCTAAATTAAGAACGATAAAACTGGACATAACTTTCACAATGAATGAAAAGAGTAAAAGCTTCTAGAGATCACTATCCATGTCATCTATGAAACATGAACAAATCCTGCAACCAAACTATACCCAAAAAGGGATAGCCAGAGTAGTATCAGTACAAACAATACGTATTGATAGGTATTATTGGCTGACTAGTGTTAGATCACATAATAACAATATAGAAATAATGAAAGTAAAACATGATAACTTTTACAATAATTTAACTCGTAACAGCTTCATCCCCTTATGCTATCTATTTTTAACTAAGAGTATTTCCATTATTATTACCGTTGATCATTCATCACCTTCACGTCCAGTGTCATCCCTCCTAACTCTCTTTTGTTTAACACCAATATTTTTTCAGTCAATCTATTTCACTTATACCTCAGTTAACCTCAAAGATAAAAGAAAACCAATAATTATCACCGTGTAACAAATATAACTATGAATACACATTATGATAAATACTTTAGGATTATGATACTTAGCCTTTTCAAGTTACTCTACAACTTCAGTTAAGTATAAGTTAAGAGATAAGAAGTCAAGTCCAACCATTACCAAGTCAACAACTCTGACTCTAATAATATCCAACTCAACAAACCATGACTCAGACCATATCTAAGTCAACAAACTATGACTCTAACAATAAGAATCCCAAAGTATATGGCAAGTCACCGGACCATACAAGAATCACAAATATACCAAGAAATAGGATAATTTTGTTCACTCAAGGAACCCACAACAACAACCATAATATAACTTGGTCCACTTATGAATATAAACATCAATAATAAAAATATCATATACCTTTCCCACTCAAGTAACCGTCACACTCATACATACTTTGTTCATACATACTAAGGATCTTATGGTTTCTCACTACTCATGACCTATAGAGGATGGGATCTTATCCATATACTATATCAGCGTGGTACCCGAGCCAACAAATTTATCATATCAACCAATTCCGCGATGATTTTCAAATATCGGTACATCCTATAATAATAACCAATATCACAACTATAACGAGAATAAGCAATCATATTTGTACAGTCAACATGACTTTAATATAACCTCATTATATATGATTAGTACGTAGGATATCTTTTAACAATTACATTCCTTAAGTATTCATTACAACAATAGAAAAACACCTAAATAATTAGTCAACTTAAGTTAATTAATTCATGTAAACAACAATCAGACATTAGCACACTAGGTCACAAGTACATATTAATCATTGGTTTCATTAATTATAGCATGTATGAAGACTAATCCTTGTCTTATTCATGTAAGCATTATCAATCCATATTCATTAAATTCAACCAGTCATTTTAGGAGCACATATTCAACCAAATGAAGGCCAAAATCTAGTAATTCATTCATTAATGCAATCCTCATTTATTCATATCGAAATCAGATATTTCTCTATTATCTAGCAACCCTTACACTCAAGTTATTACTAATTTCAAGACCCTACTCTATTAACCAATTATTTAACTTTATTACTTACAATCTAGTTTTAGTCATATACCTTTATACTTTTTACTTTTGAATTCCCATCCTAACTTGACTTTAGGCTCTTAAGTTATGCCACCAACTCTTATCATAATCCATTCTCTTAACTATACTTCGACAAGCATATTCTATGTTCCAAAAACACATAATAACAAGTTCACCATTTTTAAGGTATTAAAGAGGAGTCACTAGATTATAAGCTACCATAATCTCCTTATAATCATCAATTTATTCACATTACAATCTACCATGGAGTCATAAAAAAACAAAAAGTCGATCAAGAATACATACAGTAACATAATAACACATACTTAGGCTCTTATTACATTAAATTCTTGTTTTATTCATCAAAACTCCATGCTCACAAGCCTAATCATGATTTATCCTATCAAACCACAATCTACTACTCATAAATCATAACCTACTTGGGCTCCAAGCCGCTGCAACAAATAGTTATACCATGGATGACTTAGGCTCTAAGCCGCTGCAACAAATAGCTATACCATGGATGATCTTACTTCTTCTTCATATTTTTGAAGGCTTAATCATCTCATAAATAATAATTATAAGAGTAATTAGTCAACTACTCCTTAAAAAATACCTTGAAAATCCAAACCCACTAATTTTACTCTTATTTACGATCTATAAAATTACCCAAGGGTCAGTTAACAATCAAAATAGTTCTATCAAGCTCAACCTAACTCTATTGATGAAGTTTTCGGCTAAAGGTTCCATCTTTACTGAAATCAAGACCCCAAACTGTCGACTTTCATTTTTGTGAATCTTAATTTCATTCTAGGAAGAATTAATTCACGATCTAAAATGAATTTTAGGTGAAAATAGATGTTCATAGGGGGTGGGGTTTTCCCACAGTTTCATGAATTCAAGATTCTAAACCACAAGAATTTCATCATAAATTCCTCATTCTAATGATTATAAAAGCTGAATAGATTAAACATTATTAAAAAGAAATAAAATCTTACTTCATTGAAGGATTCCACCAAACCTAAGAGAAAATCACCTCTCTAAAGATTAGAAATGACATTATGGAGATTAGAGACCGAAACCCATTAAAAATAGGTTATAAGTTGCTATTGCATTGCTATAGAGACATGCCTTCGGTATAGCGACATCGCTATAATGACCTAACCTGCTATAACACCCTCAGATTTTTAGCCTGGACAATCTTTAGTGAAATAGTCATAAATTTTTACTCAGGAAGTGGGTTGACAAACGGTCGGTTATATTGGAAAGAAGACTCATAGAACTTTAATTTGGTGGTATTAGGACCCGTAACTCCTTATATTCTAGGTGGAGTTCTCATTTGAAGTTTACCCTAGTTTAAATTTAGTCTGAAACTAAATCGGTAAGGATACTTTCAACTTAACCTTGTGCTAGAAACATTGTATATGACCTTAACATATATCAATTACACTTTCATACAAAACAATTACTCCCAACACGTATGATGAATAAGAAACACAAGCCATTACCAAAGATATTTTCAGTAATGACGGAACTGATCATTACATATAGACCTTAATATTAGAAGACATTTTTGGAGGGGATCTCAAGATTTAGTTGCGGAGGTAATATGTAACTCCATTTTTGATTTTTTTTGTGGGTAATATATTTTTTGTTTCACGCATAGGTCAGAACCTGCAAAATAGAGGTGCATAAAGTAAGGGTAATTAAGGAAAAATACATATACTTTACAACATCATCGACTCACCATATAAAAGGACATGACAAGAATTGGTCTTACCTTGCCAACTTCCAAACTTACACAAACGCGAAATCAAAATCCTAAATAATGTAAATAAGTCAATAGAGTATTAAGTAGGGGAAATAATCAGTTGAATTAGAGTTTGTCACTAGTCATTACCTCAAAGAAAGACTAGTTCAACAACTAGAAAGCCACATAAAACATTCCAAGTAAGGATGGCAGTGGGGCGGTGCGGTGCAGGTTTTAGGCTATATGGGGCGGTGCGGGTTTTAGGCTATGTGGGTGCGGAGGGGGGGAGAGGTTGAAGTAAGTTTTTTTAATGGTGCGGGGCGGGGCGGGTTGCGAGTATATGTGAATTTAAATTTTAAAACAAAGCTAAAATTTAGTATTATTCTCGTGAATCTGCCTAAAATTGTATGTATTCTTTACTTAAAATCTTATCTTACTTAAAATGACATATATAACACTATAAATAAATAATGTGTAAACCACATAAATCTCTTCTCGATTGAAAGTAATTACTTAAAATTCTGACTGCCTTTCTCTCTCCCAAAATTGAGAAATATACTTATACATTAGGCCGTCCTTCATACATTGTTGGAATGTATGAGAAAACTGATTAGCCTATATTTATGGAAAGAGAAATCTGATACTATCTTTCTCTTCCTTAATTGACATCATTAATACCTATCATTGTGTGGTGTATGATTAAATATAGTAACTGAAATTCAAATTCAAAAAAATTCTAAAACATCACAGTAAATTTTCTTCTTTATTGAATTATGTTCTGAAAAAAAAAGGGTCATCAACTGCTTTCTTGAATTCTCAAAAATATCAATATGAACATCCATATATTGTTACCTCATTCAAGTATTTGGGAGTCAAAAATTATTTATCATTCCTACAAGAGTGACACAATTATTGTTTCAGAAAGTATAACTTTATTGAAATTGATTGCTACGATCGTGATGGAATTGAATATTGATGAAGTTCATACAAAAATTGAAGTAAAATTCATTGTTGAAGGTAATTCTTCTCCAATTATCATAAGGAATGACAATGGAGTGAGGGTTTACATGGAGTTGAAGAAACAATTTTTGGGATTTGTCAATATGGTATTTCATGCCCTAAAAAATAAAAGCAAACTCAAATTAAGAGAGAAAAAAATAGTAGCAAACTGATACGTAATAAAAATAACATTATACAATAGTTTCACATGTATGTGGGCACATTATACATTTAAAAAATAATCTTCAGTAATGCATAATGATATACTATACATTTAAGTATTAACATTAAACATGTATACTTCTGTATCCTTACCAGAAGGTATAATGTAACCTTATACAATAGTAAGATGTTCTAATTGTATAATACCAAATAATACATAAAATGCCTCTTAAATGTAATAAGAACTTCTTAATGTATAACATGATGAAATATATAGCAGACGAATTATATTATACATTAGTCTTCCAAAATAACTGATGTATAATGCCTGATATATTATAACTTATACATTAAAATATAATCTTTCAAAATGTA
>NW_025846042.1:149642-162526 GCF_002878395.1 Capsicum annuum | reverse complement strand
GTGTGTTGATTGATTTGCGAGCTAATGAGCTCTTATTTAGGATAAATGATGAGGTGGTACGATTTGATGTTTGCCAATCAATGAAGCAACATGAAGAAATGAGTGTGTTCTTAATTGTTGAGGTATATTATGAGGATGAGCATGAGGTTTCAATAGAGGAGAAACTTATTATCAAGCCTTTAGCCTCATTTCTGATGAATTTTAATTGTAAAGGTATTGAGGAGTATGAAAAGACTGTTTCTGCTTTGTTAGGAATGGGTTCTTACTCTTATGCTCCTAAGAAGATAGATCTTGATCTTTCTAATTGACCAACACCACCAACTAAGCCATCTATTGAAGAGCCACCGGTGTTGGAATTGAAGAAACTGCTAGGGCATTTAAGGTATATGTTTTTGGGCAACAGAAACACGCTACCCATTATTATTATAGTTGATTTAGGTGAGCAGCAGGTAGAAGCACTTATTTTAGTACTTCAGAGGTACAAAAGACCAATAGGATGGACTATTGCAGATATTATTGGCATTCCCCCTGGCATCTGCACGCATAAAATACAACTTAAGAAAGATTGTACTCTAACCATCGAGCACCAACACCGTCTTAACCTACCAATACAATAGGTGGTTAAGAAGGAAATTATTAAGTGGTTGGATGCATGAGTGGTTTACCCTATTTCTTATAGTAAATGGGTGAGCCCAGTTCAATGCATGCCCAAAAAAGGGGGGCATAACTGTTGTTACAAATGAAAGGAATGAGTTGCTTCTACTCAGGCCTGTGGCTGGGTGGAGAGTTTGCATAGACTACCGCAAACCAAACTCATGGAATTTGAAAGACCACTTCTTGATGCCCTTTATGGACCAAATACTTGATCGATTGGTCGAAAGGGGGTGGTATTACTTCTTGGATAGTTATTCAGGATATAACCAGATCCATATTGCTCCTGAAGATCAGGAGAAGATGAAATTCACTTGCCCATATGACACCTTTGCTTTTAAGATGATGTCGTTTGGGCTATGCAATGCACCCGCTACTTTTCAACGGTGCATGATGTCTATTTTCTTAGATATAGTGGAGGATACCTTAGAAGTGTTCATGATGATTTCTCTGTGGTGGGAGATTCATTTGAGCTGTGTTTGGAAAACCTGAGTATTGCCTTCCAATGATGTTTTGAATTCAATTTGGTGCTTAATTGGGAGAAATACCACTTCATGGTAAAGGAGGGCATCATTCTCGGGCATAAAATTTCATCAGAAGGGATAGAGGTTGATCGAGCCAAGGTTGAAGTTTTCGAGAAACTACCACCTCCTATTTCAGTGAAGGGAGTACGTAGTTTTCTTGGACATGATGGCTTTTACTGGAGGTTTATAAGAAACTTCTCGAAGGTTGCAAATCCACATTGCACACTTTTTGAGAAAGATTTAAGTTCTCTTTTGATGATGATTACTTGAAGGCATTTGAATGCCTTAAAAAGAAGCTGGTCGAGGCCCCTATCACTGTTGCACCGGACTGATCAAAACAATTTGAGATCATGTGCGATGCAAGTGGTGTTTCCCTTGGAGCTTTATTGGGATAAAAAAAGGACAAACTATTTCATCCAATATATTATACCAGCAAAGTACTGAATGGAGTGCAAAAGAACTAGACAGCCTTGAGGTATTTGATGGCTAATAAGGATGAAAAACCAAGGATGGTTATATGGGTGTTGCTGCTACAAGAATTTTACTTTGAAGTCAAAGATAGGAAGGGTTGCGAAAACCAAGTTACGGATCATCTATCTAGAATGGAATGTGAGCAGGCAGTTAGAGATAAAGTAGAGATAAATGATGGATTTCCTAATGAGGAGATCTTGGCTACTGCTATGGAGAAAATGCCTTGGTACGCTGATTTTGCAAATTATATTATGAGTGAGGTCATTCCAGAAAACCTTTCTTTCTATCAAAGAAATAAATTCCTTCATGATGTGACACATTACTTCTAGGATGAGCCATATCTTTTTTGGAGATGTTCTGACAATATTATAAGGAGATGTATGCTAGAAGTGGATGTATTGTGTATATTAGAAGCATGTCATGCTTCCCCAGTTGGAGGTCACCATGCAAGTGACCAAATGGCTAGGAAGGTGTTGCGGAGTGGATATTATTGGCCAATATTGTTCAAGGATAATCATGAGTTTGTGCTGACATGCGATCAATGTCAGAGGCAGAGGTCGATCTCCAAAATACATGAGATGCCTTTGACAAAGATGCTGACATTTGGGCCATCGATTTTATAGGTCCTTTTGTAAGCTCGTATGGGATAAAGTATATTCGAGTTGTTGTTGACTATGTCTCAAAATAGGTCAAAGATATTGCCTTATCTGATAATGAAGGAAAGACGGTTGTTGCTTTTCTCAAGAAGAACATCTTCTCTCGCTTTGGAGTACCAATACTATTATAAGCGATGGAGGATCTCATTTTTAAAACTAAGTGTTTCCAGCTGGCTTAGAAAAATATATTGTGAAACAGCATAGAGTAGCCACTCCATATCACCCACAAACTAGTGGGCAAGTAGAGGTGTCAAATTGAGAGATTAAAGCCATCCTGGCCAAAACGGTGAATGTTAGTCGGTAAGACTGGTCTCGAAAGCTCGATGATTGCTTGTGGGCATATCAGACCACTTTCAAGACACCCATTGGCATGTCACCATTCCAGTTAGTCTATGTCAAAGCATGCCACTTACCAATAGACCTGGAGCACAAGGCTTTATGTGCATCAAAAAGGTTAAATTTGAATTGGAAGAAGGCAACAGAGCTAAGACTAGGACAACTGAATGAGATGGATGAATTCCATCTTAGGGATTATGAAAGAGTAGACCTATACAAATAAAAGATGAAGAAGTATCATGATTAGATGATCGAGAAGCGAGATTTCCAAAAAGGTGACTTGGTGTTTCTGTTCAATTCCAGACTCAAACTATTCCCAAGTAAGCTTAAATCTAAGTGGTCAGGATCGTTCAGAGTTAGTCAAGTCTACTCATATGGAATAGTAGAACTTGAAAATGAAGACGGCAACACCTTTAAGGTTAATGGGCAATGAGTCAAACTTTATATCAGTCTAAAAGACTCAGTGAAAAGTATTTCTACTATCTATCTCAATAAAGTCTGAAGTAATCGAGATACCTAAGTCATGCCACAACGTTAAATCAGGCACTACATGGGAGGCAACCCATGATCTCCGTGCTTGATCTACTCCAGGTATACCCTAACCCTTAGTTCAGTTTTTCTTTGATTTTAAGTTGAGGGTATTGGGTGAGTTGTTGTTGAAATATTTTGTAGTTGACTAGGAGAAATACAAGTACCTGAAGCAGTTCACATGGTTTTGTTATTTTGTGAACACCTCTCAAATGGTCATATTGTTTAACTGTGTGATTTGCATCTAATTGTGACCACTGTGCATCTTGTTATGGTATCAGTTCTTGTGACTTGATAATCATTGCTAAGCAATTGTATAAACTGGATAACTAGTAACTTGTGATATACAAGTGTGCCATGTGTGTGTGAGATCTTACATAATTCCCTTTGTACGTTGAATCTAGAACTTTTTTGGTTAGTCTTACCTAGATTAAAGGATAGGGGTTAGGAAAAGATCATAGGCCATTTTGATATTAGCAATTTTTAGCCTAAATAACCTTCCCTATGTGCATAATATCCCTTGATCCCTATTTTGATCCTAAATAGTCTATTTTTTTTATGATACCTATCACCATCTCATTTATATCATAATGAACCTATTTTAGCGTTAGTCCTCCTTGGATACTGTGCACCTTGACTTAGGCAAATATCCTAAGTTGAGGATAGCTATTATAGGGGTACATGATGTAAAATGAGTATGAAGAAGGGTAGAATAAAATAAAAGAATAAAAGCTGGGTGTGGTGTAAAATAACAAGAAAAGAAAAGTTGTCAAAAAAAAGAAGTTATTGTAGAAAAGACCGCACCCATCCTGAATATGTGTGATTAAAAAGAGATAAGAATAGAAAAAGGTTAATAAGTGAGACCCCAGAAGCTAGTGTAGTATCAAGGAGTGTTATTCACTTTAAATATCATCGTGTATTATACCAGCCCCTAGCCTACATTACAAGCCAAAGAGAAGACCTATTGTGATCCTAGCTGACCTGTCTAAAAATCTTGGTAATGAAAATAAGGGAAAGCCTATGGTATTTGGCATACATTTATTGGAACTTCATTCAGAGAGTGAGTGTCTTTTGATTATCCCAATGGTTACATATGATGTCTGATATAAGTAGAGTGGGACTTCTTTGTAGTGAGGGCACACTGGTTACGTTGCTAGTTGCTAACTTGTTTGGATAGTGTAATCCTGGTACATGCATGGTTGTTGTTGTTGAATTGATGCCATATCTATATTTATGTGTGTTGGGTTGTTGTTCTTCAATAATAGGCACAGTTGTTGTTTTAAATTAATTGACCTTGGACATGGTGAAGATGTTTTGAGATAATATGGATGGTTGACTGTCGAATGTACTCTGTATCCTTTTGGTTGTGTTTTAGTTTCTTGAGGACAAGTAATTGTTTTAAGTTGAGGGTGTTGATGTGTGAGCAAATGCTAATAAATTTGACGCTTTTAACTAAGAATAATTGCAAAGTCTTAAGCAACTTTTGTCATTTTTGATTGTTTTCTGTTTGATACTGCAGTAAAAGTCAAAATGCAAGAGAACTAGCAATAATAGAAGTAAAAGAGTTAATTTTTGAGAAAGTAGAGAGGGAAGTATAGCTAACAACTTGTGATAAGCTATCAGAATTACCGCCAGCCTTAGAAAAAGAATGGGCTTCAGCTGGAATTCATGACGAATCTGTGATAGGCCATCAGAAGTGTGATAAGTCATCAGGCTCATCATTAGGCTTAGACAGAGAATGGACTTCAGCTGGAATTTGTGATGACACCTATGATAGGCTGTCAGAAGTATGATAATCCATCACATCTCATTGTTAACCTAAGGTAGAGATTGTCAAAAGTGAAGAGGAGCTGACGCATTCCTTATAAGTCATCAGACTCCTGATAAACCTTCACATACGTCGTAGCCTGTCCGAGAAAATACTATGATTTATGATTTTGTTTCTATAATAAGGTTGAAGTATTTAAAGTATATGTTAGGGTTTTCTGAGAAAAGAGGTGGGGGAACAGACATTTTAAGAATCTATCTCTCTAGTTTTTTGACTTGAACTTTACAATTATTTTTCAAGAGATTATTATAATTATTTTGGGATTTTCTACTATGAATCTAATCTGAGAAACACTTGTTGCTATTCATATTGCTGTAAGTTCATATATCAAACTATGAATTCAACTTGTTGTCTTGATTATTTTATTATGTGTAGCTAAATTCCCTTAACTTGAGTTGTGGGATCTATGGGTTTGGGTTTGTAATGTAACTAAGTGTTCAAGATTCTAACGGTGGTGGAAACTTCATGTTAATTCCATTATTTTATACTCTGACTATTGGTTGCAAACAATAGGCCTTACTTATTGGTGATTTGCTTGAGATATGAAATTAACCCTAGTAAGAAGTGAATTATCAATAGGGACTTGGAAGCATCAAAATTTCATTTAATAATTAATGTTGTAACAAGATTAATTAAGATAACATCCTACTATGAAATATAAATTCCCTAAGTTCGAGAGAATTTGGTGGTTAAATGTCTAAATAGGTTGAGAAATATTTAGACATAACTTCGACAACGATAGTGTGTTATCCCTACCTGCCACAAGAATCTTGAACCGTTACTAGCGTCTGTCAAATCCCAACACCCATTGTGAACATAACTCTAGTTTTCCTTATCATATTGATTTCAAACACTGAATTAAGAAGTAATTATTTGTTACCTTTCAAAAAAACCCCATTTATAGGACACTGATTACTATTTATTGATTAACCCATAGATAACTCAAATTTACACCATATTCCCTGTCAGATTCGACCCCAACCTAGTTGGGTTATATATTGACAATGATCGTTTACATTCGTGTAAGAGAGGTATAGTTTGAGCATTTTTAGATGTGCAGAATGAAACTTGGTACTTAAGTGGGAGAATTGTTATTTCATGGTTAAAGAAGGCATTGTGCTTGGACATAAGATTTTGAAAGAGGGTATAGAGATAGACAAAGCTAAAATTAAAATAATCGAGAAATTACCTCCACCAATTTGTGTAATGGGTATTTTGAGCTTTTTAGGCCATGCAGGTTTTCACATGCAATTCATCAAGGATTTCTCAAAGATTGCCAATCTTGTCTGAAAGATTCTTGAGAAAGAGGTGAAGTTTGACTTTGATGAAGCATGCATGAAGGTTTTTGAATTTCTAAAAGAGAAGTTAATGACGGCTCCTATTATTATTTCCCCTAATTGGTCCTTGCCATTTGAAATCATGTGTGATGCAATAAAATTGGCCTTTGGTGTTTTCCTAGGCCAAAGAAGAGAAAAAACCCTTCATCTCATATACTATGCCAGTAAGGCATTAAGCCAGCTCAAAAGAACTACACAGTGACTGTTGGTAGCAGATCTCATCCTCTCCTATGTCCGAACTGTAGTAGGGACCATCCAGGTGAGTGGTTAGTCGATCAGAAAGGTTGAGTTGGGCCATAAATTCAGGGATTGCCCATATACTAGACAAGTGAGCCGTGATATTCCTCCCCAGAGTTAAGCTATTAGTGCTCCAGCCCTTTTGGTTCGTCCTGCTCCTCCTCAAGGTGCCTCATCTAGTACTGTTGATGGTCTGCGCCAGAATCGCTTTTATGGTATACCACCCCACCAGGAGTAGGAGGATTCACTAGATATCATTACTGGTACACTTTGTGTATTTCATTTTGATGTGTATGTGTTGATGGACCCTAGGTCAAGTCTTTCTTATGTGACTCCGTTAGTGGCTGTGAATTTTGAGATCAATGCTAAAAAGATTCCTGAGGCTTTTTTAGTTTCTACTCCAGTAGGTGAACCTGTAATAAGAAATGCCCTATCACTTTCCTTCATAGAGTTATATTTACAGATTTGATTGAGCTAGACATAGTTGATTTTGACATTATTCTGGGTATGGATTGGCTTCACTCTTATTATACATCTATAGACCGTCGTAGCCATGTAGTCAAGTTTCAATTTCCCAATGAGCCAGCCTTTAAGTGGTCTAGAGATTTTGTATCTCCTAAGAGTCATTTCATATCCTATCTTAAAGATAGAAAATTAATATCCAAGGTTTGCATCTGTCATTTGGTTTGATTTAAAGATACTAAGTTTGAGATTCTGACCATTCAGTCGATCAACATTGTTAATGAGTTTTGTGATGTTTTTTTGAAAGATCTCCAAGGGGTACCTCCCAATAGAGTGATAGAATTCGGGATTGATCTTTTCCCTGATACACAACTTACTTCCATTTCTCTATATCGTATGGCCCCCACAGAACTTAAGGAGTTGAAAGAGCAACTCAAAGATCTTCTAGGAAAGGGTTTTATAAGGCCTAGTATATCTCCTTGGGGTGCACCCATTCTGTTCGTGAAAAAAAAAGATGGTTAATTGCGGATATGCATTGACTATCGTCAGCTTAACAAGCTTACAGTCAAGAACAAGTACCCTTTTCCTAGAATTGATGACCTATTTGATTACCTGTTAGGTGCCAATTAGTTCTCAAAAATAGATTTGAGGTTCATTTATTACCAGCTTAAAGTTAGGGACTATGATATTCCAAAGACAGCTTTTTGCACCCGATATGGTCATTTTGTGTTCCTGGTCATGTCCTTCGGGATAACAAATTCCCCATTAACTTTTATGGATCTCATGAATCGGGTGTTCAGACAGTACCTGGATATTTTTGTTATTGTGTTCATAGATGATATTCTTGTATACTCCCGAAGTGAGAGCGACCATGCAGATAATCTCCGAATATTCTTGCAAACCCTTATAGATCATCAACTATTTGCCAAATTTAGCAAGTGTGAATTTTGGCTAAGGTCATTTGCTTTTCTGGGTCCTATTGTTTCTTCTTAAGGTAATCGAGTTGATCCTTAAAAGATAAAAGCTATAAAAAATTGGCCTAGACCTATTTTCCCATCTGATATTAGGAGTTTCTTGGGTCTAGCTGGCTACTACCGTCATTTTGTTGAGCGTTTCTCTTCCATTGCGTCTCCTTTGACTCGGTTGACCCAAAATAAAGTTAAATTTCTGTGTTCTGATTCTTGAGAGAAGAGTTTTTAGGAGATGAAGACTCGACTCACTTTGGCCCCTGTGTTGACCCTTCCAAATGGTGTAGATGATTTTGTGGTGTACTGTGATGCTTCAAGAGTTGGGTTGGGTTGCGAGTTGATGCAAAAAGGTAAAGTTATAACCTATGTCTCCAGACAGTTGAAACCACATGAGAAGAACTACCCGACCCATGACCTCGAGTTAGCTATAGTGGTTTTTGCTTTGAAAACTTGGAGACACTATTTGTACAGTGTTCATGTTGATGTCTTTACAGATCACAAGAGTTTGCAGTATGTGTTTACTCAGAGAGATTTGAATCTTTGTTAGAGGCAATGGTTAGAATTTTTAAAGGACTATCATATGAATATGCTGTATCACCCGGGCAAAGCCAATGGAGTGGCAGATGCTCTTAGCAGGTCGTTTGTGGGTAGTGTAGTACAGGTCGAGAAAGATAGGAAAGAGTTAGCTCGTGAGGTGCATCATCTGGCTAGGTTGGGATTTAGATTTCTTGATTCAGCTTAGGATAATGTTGGGTCCAGAGTAGTTTTGAGTCTTCTCTAGTTTCAAAAGTAAAGGAGAAGCAAGATATGGATCCTAGTTTGGTCAGACTGAAGGAGTTAGTTAAAGACCAAAAGGTAGAGGTTTTCTCTTAACGGGGAGATGGTGTATTGAGATTTCAGAATATATTATGTGTGCCTGATGTTGAAGATTTGAGGCAGAGATTTATGGCTGAAGTGTATGGCATGCTATATTCTATTCATCTCGGTGTTACCAAGATGTACTGTGATTTGTGAGAAATCTATTGGTGGAATGTATGAAAAAGGATATAGCAAAATTCATAGAGAAGTGTACAACTTTCCAACAGGTAAAGATAGAACACCAAAGACACAGTGGAATGATCCAAGAATTCAGTATTCCTACTTGGAAGTGGGAGGAAGTGAATATGGACTTTGTGACTGGTTTACCTCCTTCTCGATGTCGTCATGATTCGATTTGGGTCGTTGTAGACAGGTTGGCTAAATCAGCACATTTCCTGCCAACACATACATCTTTCATCGCTGAGGACTATGCTAAGCTGTACATTTGAGGATTAGTCAGGTTATATGGAGTTCCTTTGTTTATTATCTTCGACAGGGGTACTCAATTTACTTCTCATTTTTGTAGGTCTTTTCAGAAGGGTCTCGGTACCCAAGTTCATCTTAGCTTCGCTTTTCATCTGTAAATCGATGGTCAGGCTGAGAGGACCGTCCAGACCTTGGAGGATATGTTGAGGGCATGTGTTTTTGATTTCAAAGGAAGTTGGGATGAAGATTTGCCATTGATTGAATTTTCTTATAACAATAATTTTCATGCTAGCATTGGAATAGCTCCATTTGAGGCTTTATATGGAAGGCGATGTAGATCACTCATAGGTTGGTTTGAAGTTGGTGAAGCCACTATGAGTGGACCTGATGCTGTGTTTGAGGCTATGGAGAAAGTTAAGATGATTCGAAAAAGGTTGAAGACATCCCAAAGTCGTCAAAAGTCATATGCATATGTGAGAAGAAGAGCTCTTGAGTTTGAGGTTAACAATCTGGTGTACTTCAAGATTTCACCCATGAAGGGGTGAAAAGATTTGGTAAGAAAGAAAAGCTTAGTCCCCGATATGTTGGCCCTTATAGAAATTTGAATCATGTTGGGAAAACAGCTTATAAGATTGAATTGCTTGTCGAGTTAAGATTGAATTGCTTGTCGAGTTATCAGTTGTCCATCCTGTCTTCCACGTTTCTATGATCAAGAAGCACGTTGGTGATTCTGTTGTTGTTGATCCATCAAAAAGTTTTGATATTCAGGATAGCCTTTCGTATGAGGAAGTTCCAGTTGAAATCCTAGATTATCAAGTTCGTAGACTAAGAAATAAGAAAGTTCCCTTGGTCAAAGTTCTATGGCAAAATCAATCAGTCGACGGTGCTATTTCGGAAGTAGAAGCAGATATGCAAACCAGATACCGTCATCTCTTCTCTGCAAGTTCAAATCAAGTCGAAGGTACTATTCTTCCTTAATCTAGTTTCCTTCTAATCCAGTGTATTCAGCTATATGGTTATTCTCTCTATGATTCGGGCATTTTGTGAAGTACTCGAAAGTTTAGAGTGAAGTAAGCCCTTTTAGTGAGTCATTCCAGCTATTTGTCCTCATTTTTTCTTGTTCTTGACATATCTAGCAACATTCGAGGATGAATGTTTCCAAAGAGTAGATATTGTAATATCCCGAGACTCTAACCAATAGTGCAACCATGAATCAAGCCCATGAGAAATAAATTATAATGTTTTGGGTTTTTTCTAAACAAGGATGATGTGTATTAAGGCCTTAAAGATGTCCTAATCATTGGGTGAATCAAAACATCCCTTACCAATTGAATTCTTGATAAGGATTTGGGCATATTCAACTTCAAATGAGCATATCTCTCGTTATACTATGAATTATTGAGCCCATGACCTACCAAAAGATAGATAATTGAATTATCTTTCCAAGATACCAATTTCGCCAAAATCCGATAACAGAGAAAAGAGTTATGCCTATTTTACTCTAGCATGTCAGTCTGGAAAATGTGTGACGACATTTTGTGACAGCCCATCACAGGTCTGACGGCTTGTCACAAAAGGTCATCACAATTAGGCAGAAAATCATAAAATCCACCCTTTTGTGATGGCTTGCCACAAGTTTGACGGCCTGTCACAAATGTCGTCAACCATTTTTTCCTGTAATTAAGAGATTTTTTAAAAAGGTATTTTGGTCTTTTCCACCCATTTTGACCCTCTATATATATATATCCAAGTAAAGAAGAAAACTTGATTCTTCTTCCATTTCATCAAGAATACTAGGGTTTTCTCTCCCAAAATTCAATCCAAATCTTTCAAGAACATCAAGAATCCAATCATAGATTTCACAAATTGGTTCAAGATTCAAGGTACCCAAATCAAAAGCATCAAGAACCCTAACTTAAGAATTGGAAAAGGAGTCTATAATAACTTTCTTCATTTAAAACCATAATCAAGGTATGTGGGGTTTGAACAAGAATACTTCTTTCATTCTTGTGCCCAAAGATTTAATTTCTACAATTGAAATTCATGATTTTGCATAGTGGGTTTACACCCAAATTACTTTATTAATAATTTATGATATTTGAGCTATTCGAGATTGATACACATGACTATTTCATCATTTTATTTTTTAAATTGAGAACTTATGCCATGAGTTGAATATTGTTATTATGAGTTGATGATTTCTGAATGATTTGAGATAAGAGTCATGATTTAAGCTTTTCTATGAGAAGTTTGATTATTGAATATATATATATATATATATATATATATATATATATTGATATTGAGCTTGAGTGTCAAGAATGAGTTCTATGATGTTTTCTTGAAGATTTTGATACATGATTATGTTAAAATTTTTAAATTAAGACTTGATATTTAATATTGTGAATTTTATGTTTCTACCATGACTTGGTATTTCAAGTGCTTTCAAGAGATGTGTCAAGCTTTAAGATTTCTTATGACAAATTGGATTATTGAGTATATTGATTTATGAGATTGAGTTGTTACAATGAGTCTTGATATTTCCACAAAATTAATGATGTTACCATAATTTAATGAATCAATACATTTTGATATTGAGAAAGATTGTTTTGATTTGAGTCGAGTTAGGAATCCACAAATTGATTATGATTTGATAAATGAGAAAGAGATTTGATTTGGTCTTTATGATAGACCCTTGTGATGTTTATGGTGAATTTTCTAACGCTTTCTGAGCTGAGTCTGGGAGGAGTATTTAGCACCGAGTGAGAAATGTGGTATTTCTCCAAAACTACGTGCCACTATAGGATTGATGTTGATAATTTGTGGACCAGAGGCCGAGTATGGGATTGGGATAATGAAATTGAGGTTGTACTCCCTGGCAAGAGTACGATGCTCCCGTCATTGTGGGGTTCTCTCCTTAGGAGGGCAAAATATTAGACTCCATGTGGGTCATATGGTTTAGTTTATGTCGGTTATAAGAAACTCCCAAGTCTATAATAGTCTAAGTTTCATGAATTACTCAGTCATTCTAAGTCATGAGTCAAAGAGTTTGAGTTGAGTCCAATGGTCTATGAGATTTATGAAGCATGTGTTATTATTGATGATTTATGGAAAATATATTTCAGGTAACTCAAGCGAAGAGAGTCATTATTACCAGCAAGCATAATTTTATTATACATTTATGATATTATTTAAGTATTACCTGCACCCCTGCATACTCAGTACATTCCCAAGTACTGATTCCTATACTCTTCTGTGATCTACATTTTCTCGTGATGTATGTTCAGGTGCTTAGCCTCAGCAGCGATGATGATCTTCGAGTACCTCCATCTACATTCGTACAGTTGGTGAGTCCTCATGGTTCGAGGACCTATGTCCCTGATTTTTGTCTTGATAGTAGATGGTGGTTTATTTCTAGTTCAGTATGATTCAATTGGGGATCTTTCCCAATGGATCCTCAGTCTTATGTAGTAGAGGCTTTGTCAGATTAAAGTACCAGTATGTACAGAACTTTGGTATTTTGATTGTACATGATAGTATTTCGTCGTATTCTAGTATGTTCATGATATGATTATTCTTCCTTATTAAAGCTTGATCATTAG